>NW_027190938.1:0-21999 GCF_040958095.1 Procambarus clarkii
ACCAACACCACTCCCAACACCACCACCACTCCCAACACCAACACCACTCCCAACACCACAACCACTCTCAACACCAACACCCCTCCCATCACCACCACCACTCCCAACACCACAACCACTCCAAACCCCAACACCACTCCCAACACTGACACCATTCCCAACACCACAACCACTCTCAACACTACCACCACTCCCAACACCAACACCACTCCCAACACCACCACCACTCCCAACACCACAACCACTCCCAACACCACCACCACTCCCAACACCACAACCACTCCCAACACCACCACCACTCCCAACACCACAAGCACTCCCAACACCACTACCACTCCCAACATCACGACCACTCCCAACGCCACCAAAACTCCCAACACCAACACTCCCAACACCACCACCACTCCCAACACCACCACCTCTCCCAACACCACCACCACTCCATACACTAATACCACTCCCAACACCACCACCACTCCCAACACTAACCCCACTCCCAACAACCACACCACTCCCAACACCAACACCACTTCCAACACCACAACCACTCCCAACACCAACACCACCACCACTCCCAACAATAACACCAACGCCACTCCCAACAGTAACACCACTCCCAACACCAACACCACTCCCAACACCAACACCACTCCCAACACCACAACCACTCCCAACACCAACACCACTCCCAACACCAACACCACTCCCAACACGAACACCACTCCCAACACAAACACCACTCCCAACACCACCACCACTCCCAACACCACAACCAATCCCAACACCACAACCTCTCCTAACACCAACACCACCACCACTCCCAACACCACAACCACTCCCAACACCACCACCACTCCCAACATCAACACCACTCCCATCGCCACCAAAACTCCCAACACCAACACTCCCAACACCACCACCACTCCCAACACCACCACCACTCCCAACACCACCACCACTCCCAACACCACCACCACTCCCAACACTAACAACACTCCCAACACCCACACCACTCCCAACACCAACACCACTCCCAACACCACCACCACTCCCAACACAACAACCACTCCCAACACCACAACCACTCCCAACACCACCACCACTCCCAACACCATCACCCCTCCCAACACCAACACCACTCCCAACACCACCACCACTCCCAACATCACAACCACTCCCAACACCAACACCACTCCCAACACCAACACCACTCCCAACACCACCACCACTCCCAACACCACAACCACTCCCAACACAAGCAACACTCCCAACACCACGACCACTCCCAACACCACAACCACTCCCAACCCCAACACCACTCCCAACACCAACACCACTCCCAACACCAGAACCACTCTCAACACCAACACCACTCCCATCACCACCACCACTCCCAACACCACAACCACTCCAAACCCCAACACCACTCCCAACACCAACACCATTCCCAACACCACAACCACTCTCAACACCACCACCACTCCTAACACCAACACCACTCCCAACACCACCACCACTCCCAACACCACAACCACTCCCAACACCACCACCACTCCCAACACCACCACCACTCCCAACACCACCACCACTTCCAACACCACCACCACTCCGAACACCCAACTCCAAACACCACCACAACCACTCCCAACACCAACACCAACACCACTCCCAACACCACAACCACTCCCAACACCATCACCACTCCCAACACCACCACCACTCCCATCACCAACACCACTCCCAACACCACCACCACTCCCAACACCACCACCACTCCCAACACCAACACCACTCCCAACACCACCACAACTTCCAACACCACCACCACTCCGAACACCCCACTCCCAACACCACCACAACCACTCCCAACACCAACACCACTCCCAACACCACAACCACTCCCAACACCACCACCACTCCCAACACCAACACCACTCCCAACACCACCACCACTCCCAACACCAACACCACTCCCAACACCAACACTACTCCCAACACTAACACCACTCACACCGCCACCACCACTCCCAACACCAACACCACTCCCAACACCACCACCACTCCAAACACCACAACCACTCCCAACACCACAACCACTCCCAACACCAACACCACTCCCAACACCACCACCACTCCCAACACCACAACCACTCCCAACACCACCACCACTCCCAACATCACGACCACTCCCAACGCCACCAAAACTCCCAACACCAACACTCCCAACACCACCACCACTCCCAACACCACCACCACTCCCAACACCACCACCACTCCATACACTAACACCACTCCCAACACCACCACCACTCCCAACACTAACCCCACTCCCAACAACCACACCACTCCCAACACCAACACCACTTCCAACACCACAACCACTCCCAACATCAACACCACCACCACTCCCAACAATAACACCAACACCACTCCCAACACCAACACCACTCCCAACACCAACACCACTCCCAACACCAACACCACTCCCAACACCAACACCACTCCCAACACCAACACCACTCCCAACACCACCACCACTCCCAACACCACCACCACTCCCAACACTACAACCACTCCTAACACCAACACCACTCCCAACACCACCACCACTCCCAACACCACGACCACTCCCAACACCACCACCACTCCCAACATCAACACCACTCCCATCGCCACCAAAACTCCCAACACCAACACTCCCAACACCACCACCACTCCCAACACCACCACCACTCCCAACACCACCACCACTCCCAACACTAACAACACTCCCAACACCACCACCACTCAGAAACACTAACACCACTCCCAACACCCACACCACTCCCAACACCAACACCACTCCCAACACCACCACCACTCCCAACACCACAACCACTCCCAACACCACAACCACTCCCAGCACCACCACCACTCCCAACACCACCACCACTCCCAACATAAACACCACTCCCAACACCACCACCACTCCCAACATCACAACCACTCCCAACACCAACACCACTCCCAACACCAACACCACTCCCAACACCACCACCACTCCCAACACCACAACCACTCCCAACACAAGCAACACTCCCAACACCACGACCACTCCCAACACCACAACCACTCCCAACCCCAACACCACTCCCAACACCAACACCACTCCCAACACCACAACCACTCTCAACACCAACACCCCTCCCATCACCACCACCACTCCCAACACCACAACCACTCCAAACCCCAACACCACTCCCAACACTGACACCATTCCCAACACCACAACCACTCTCAACACTACCACCACTCCCAACACCAACACCACTCCCAACACCACCACCACTCCCAACACCACAACCACTCCCAACACCACCACCACTCCCAACACCACAACCACTCCCAACACCACCACCACTCCCAACACCACAAGCACTCCCAACACCACTACCACTCCCAACATCACGACCACTCCCAACGCCACCAAAACTCCCAACACCAACACTCCCAACACCACCACCACTCCCAACACCACCACCTCTCCCAACACCACCACCACTCCATACACTAATACCACTCCCAACACCACCACCACTCCCAACACTAACCCCACTCCCAACAACCACACCACTCCCAACACCAACACCACTTCCAACACCACAACCACTCCCAACACCAACACCACCACCACTCCCAACAATAACACCAACACCACTCCCAACACCAACACCACTCCCAACACCAACATCACTCCCAACACCAACACCACTCCCAACACCACAACCACTCCCAACACCAACACCACTCCCAACACCAACACCACTCCCAACACCAACACCACTCCCAACACCAACACCACTCCCAACACCACCACCACTCCCAACACCACAACCACTCCCAACACCACAACCACTCCTAACACCAACACCACTCCCAACACCACCACCACTCCCAACACCACAACCACTCCCAACACCACCACCACTCCCAACATCAACACCACTCCCATCGCCACCACCACTCCCAACATCACAACCACTCCCAACACCAACACCACTCCCAACACCAACACCACTCCCAACACCACCACCACTCCCAACACCACAACCACTCCCAACACAAGCAACACTCCCAACACCACGACCACTCCCAACACCACAACCACTCCCAACCCCAACACCACTCCCAACACCAACACCACTCCCAACACCACAACCACTCTCAACACCAACACCACTCCCATCACCACCACCACTCCCAACACCACAACCACTCCAAACCCCAACACCACTCCCAACACCAACACCATTCCCAACACCACAACCACTCTCAACACCACCACCACTCCTAACACCAACACCACTCCCAACACCACCACCACTCCCAACACCACAACCACTCCCAACACCACCACCACTCCCAACACCACCACCACTCCCAACACCACCACCACTTCCAACACCACCACCACTCCGAACACCCAACTCCAAACACCACCACAACCACTCCCAACACCAACACCAACACCACTCCCAACACCACAACCACTCCCAACACCATCACCACTCCCAACACCACCACCACTCCCAACACCAACACCACTCCCAACACCACCACCACTCCCAACACCACCACCACTCCCAACACCAACACCAACACCACTCCCAACACCACCACAACTTCCAACACCACCACCACTCCGAACACCCCACTCCCAACACCACCACAACCACTCCCAACACCAACACCACTCCCAACACCACAACCACTCCCAACACCACCACCACTCCCAACACCAACACCACTCCCAACACCACCACCACTCCCAACACCAACACCACTCCCAACACCAACACTACTCCCAACACTAACACCACTCCCACCGCAACCACCACTCCCAACACCAACACCACTCCCAACACCACCACCACTCCCAACACCACAACCACTCCCAACACCACAACCACTCCCAACACCAACACCACTCCCAACACCACCACCACTCCCAACACCACAACCACTCCCAACACCACCACCACTCCCAACATCACGACCACTCCCAACGCCACCAAAACTCCCAACACCAACACTCCCAACACCACCACCACTCCCAACACCACCACCACTCCCAACACCACCACCACTCCATACACTAACACCACTCCCAACACCACCACCACTCCCAACACTAACCCCACTCCCAACAACCACACCACTCCCAACACCAACACCACTTCCAACACCACAACCACTCCCAACACCAACACCACCACCACTCCCAACAATAACACCAACACCACTCCCAACACCAACACCACTCCCAACACCAACACCACTCCCAACACCAACACCACTCCTAACACCAACACCACTCCCAACACCAACACCACTCCCAACACCACCACCACTCCCAACACCACAACCACTCCCAACACCACAACCACTCCTAACACCAACACCACTCCCAACACCACCACCACTCCCAACACCACGACCACTCCCAACACCACCACCACTCCCAACATCAACACCACTCCCATCGCCACCAAAACTCCCAACACCAACACTCCCAACACCACCACCACTCCCAACACCACCACCACTCCCAACACCACCACCACTCCCAACACTAACAACACTCCCAACACCACCACCACTCAGAAACACTAACACCACTCCCAACACCCACACCACTCCCAACACCAACACCACTCCCAACACCACCACCACTCCCAACACCACAACCACTCCCAACACCACAACCACTCCCAGCACCACCACCACTCCCAACACCACCACCACTCCCAACACCAACACCACTCCCAACACCACCACCACTCCCAACATCACAACCACTCCCAACACCAACACCACTCCCAACACCAACACCACTCCCAACACCACCACCACTCCCAACACCACAACCACTCCCAACACAAGCAACACTCCCAACACCACGACCACTCCCAACACCACAACCACTCCCAACCCCAACACCACTCCCAACACCAACACCACTCCCAACACCACAACCACTCTCAACACCAACACCCCTCCCATCACCACCACCACTCCCAACACCACAACCACTCCAAACCCCAACACCACTCCCAACACTGACACCATTCCCAACACCACAACCACTCTCAACACTACCACCACTCCCAACACCAACACCACTCCCAACACCACCACCACTCCCAACACCACAACCACTCCCAACACCACCACCACTCCCAACACCACCACCACTCCCAACACCACCACCACTTCCAACACCACCACCACTCCGAACACCCCACTCCAAACACCACCACAACCACTCCCAACACCAACACCACTCCCAACACCACAACCACTCCCAACACCAACACCACTCCCAACACCACCACCACTCCCAACACCAACACCACTCCCAACACCTCCACCACTCCCAACACCACCACCACTCCCAACACCAACACCAACACCACTCCCAACACCACCACAACTTCCAACACCACCACCACTCCGAACACCCCACTCCCAACACCACCACAACCACTCCCAACACCAACACCACTCCCAACACCACAACCACTCCCAACACCACCACCACTCCCAACACCAACACCACTCCCAACACCACCACCACTCCCAACACCACCACCACTCCCAACACCAACACCAACACCACTCCCAACACCAACACCACCACCACTCGCAACACCAGCACCAACACCACTCCCAACACCACCACCACTCCCAACACCACTCCCAACACCACCACAACTCCCAACACCAACACCACTCCCAACATCACAACCACTCCCAACACCACTCCCAACACCACCACCACTCCCAACACCACCACCACTCCCAACACCAACACCAACACCACTCCCAAATCCAACACCACTCCCAACACCACCACCACTCCCAACACCAACACCACTCCCAACACCAACACCACTCCCAACACCACCACCACTCCCAACACCACAACCACTCCCACCACCAACACCAACACCACTTCCAGCACCACCACCACTCCCAACACCAACACCACAAAAACTCCCAACACCAACACCAACACCACTCCCAACACCACCACCACTCCCAACACCACCACCATTCCCAACAACAACACCAACACCACTCCCAACACCACCACCACTCCCAACACTAACACCACTCCCAACACCACCACCACTCCCAACACCAACACCAACACCACTCCTAACACCAACACCACTCCCAACACCACCACCACTCCCAACACCAACACCACTCCCAACACCACCCCCACTCCCAACACCACAACCACTCCCAGCACCAACACCAACACCACTCTCAACACCACCACCACTACCAACACCAACACCAACACCACTCCCAACACCACCACCAATCCGAACACCACCACCACTCCCAACACCACCACCACTCCAGACACCAACACCACTCTTAACACCAACACCACTCCCAACACCACCACCACTCCCAACACCATCACCACTCCCAACACCACCACCACTCCCAACACCACCACCAAACCCAACACCACCACTACTCCCAACACCAACACCACTCCCAACACCACCACCACTCCCAACACCAACACCAACACCACTCCCAACACCACCACCACTCCCAACACCAACACTACTCCCAACACCACCACCACTCCCAACACCAACACCAACACCACTCCCAACACCAACACCACTCCCAACACCACCACTACTCCCAACACCAACACCACTCCCAACACCACCACCACTCCCAACACCAACACCACTCCCTACACCAACACCACTCCTAACACCACCACCACTCCCAACACCACCACCACTCCCAACACCACCACCACTCCCAAAACTATCACCACTCCCAACACCACCGCCACTCCCAACACCAACACCACTCCCAACACCAACACCACTCCCAACACCAACACCACTCCCAACACCACAACCACTCCCAACACCAACACCACTCCCAACACCAACACCACTCCTAACACCAACACCACTCCCAACACAAACACCACTCCCAACACCACCACCACTCCCAACACCACAACCACTCCCAACACCACAACCACTCCTAACACCAACACCACTCCCAACACCACCACCACTCCCAACACCACAACCACTCCCAACACCACCACCACTCCCAACATCAACACCACTCCCATCGCCACCAAAACTCCCAACACCAACACTCCCAACACCACCACCACTCCCAACACCACCACCACTCCCAACACCACCACCACTCCCAACACCACCACCACTCCCAACACTAACAACACTCCCAACACCCACACCACTCCCAACACCAACACCACTCCCAACACCACCACCACTCCCAACACAACAACCACTCCCAACACCACAACCACTCCCAACACCACCACCACTCCCAACACCACCACCCCTCCCAACACCAACACCACTCCCAACACCACCACCACTCCCAACATCACCACCACTCCCAACACCAACACCACTCCCAACACCAACACCACTCCCAACACCACCACCACTCCCAACACCACAACCACTCCCAACACAAGCAACACTCCCAACACCACGACCACTCCCAACACCACAACCACTCCCAACCCCAACACCACTCCCAACACCAACACCACTCCCAACACCACAAACACTCTCAACACCAACACCACTCCCATCACCACCACCACTCCCAACACCACAACCACTCCAAACCCCAACACCACTCCCAACACCAACACCATTCCCAACACCACAACCACTCTCAACA
Organism: Procambarus clarkii; assembly: GCF_040958095.1. Lineage (NCBI taxonomy): Eukaryota > Metazoa > Arthropoda > Malacostraca > Decapoda > Cambaridae > Procambarus > Procambarus clarkii. The sequence continues at coordinate 8,758 of NW_027190938.1, forward strand.
CCACCACCACTCCTAACACCAACACCACTCCCAACACCACCACCACTCCCAACACCACAACCACTCCCAACACCACCACCACTCCCAACACCACCACCACTCCCAACACCACCACCACTTCCAACACCACCACCACTCCGAACACCCAACTCCAAACACCACCACAACCACTCCCAACACCAACACCAACACCACTCCCAACACCACAACCACTCCCAACACCATCACCACTCCCAACACCACCACCACTCCCAACACCAACACCACTCCCAACACCACCACCACTCCCAACACCACCACCACTCCCAACACCAACACCACTCCCAACACCACCACAACTTCCAACACCACCACCACTCCGAACACCCCACTCCCAACACCACCACAACCACTCCCAACACCAACACCACTCCCAACACCACAACCACTCCCAACACCACCACCACTCCCAACACCAACACCACTCCCAACACCACCACCACTCCCAACACCAACACCACTCCCAACACCAACACTACTCCCAACACTAACACCACTCCCACCGCCACCACCACTCCCAACACCAACACCACTCCCAACACCACCACCACTCCAAACACCACAACCACTCCCAACACCACAACCACTCCCAACACCAACACCACTCCCAACACCACCACCACTCCCAATACCACAACCACTCCCAACACCACCACCACTCCCAACATCACGACCACTCCCAACGCCACCAAAACTCCCAACACCAACACTCCCAACACCACCACCACTCCCAACACCACCACCACTCCCAACACCACCACCACTCCATACACTAACACCACTCCCAACACCACCACCACTCCCAACACTAACCCCACTCCCAACAACCACACCACTCCCAACACCAACACCACTTCCAACACCACAACCACTCCCAGCACCAACACCACCACCACTCCCAACAATAACACCAACACCACTCCCAACACCAACACCACTCCCAACACCAACACCACTCCCAACACCAACACCACTCCCAACACCAACACCACTCCCAACACCAACACCACTCCCAACACCACCACCACTCCCAACACCACAACCACTCCCAACACCACAACCACTCCTAACACCAACACCACTCCCAACACCACCACCACTCCCAACACCACGACCACTCCCAACACCACCACCACTCCCAACATCAACACCACTCCCATCGCCACCAAAACTCCCAACACCAACACTCCCAACACCACCACCACTCCCAACACCACCACCACTCCCAACACCACCACCACTCCCAACACTAACAACACTCCCAACACCACCACCACTCAGAAACACTAACACCACTCCCAACACCCACACCACTCCCAACACCAACACCACTCCCAACACCACCACCACTCCCAACACCACAACCACTCCCAACACCACAACCACTCCCAGCACCACCACCACTCCCAACACCACCACCACTCCCAACATAAACACCACTCCCAACACCACCACCACTCCCAACATCACAACCACTCCCAACACCAACACCACTCCCAACACCAACACCACTCCCAACACCACCACCACTCCCAACACCACAACCACTCCCAACACAAGCAACACTCCCAACACCACGACCACTCCCAACACCACAACCACTCCCAACCCCAACACCTACTCCCAACACCAACACCACTCCCAACACCACAACCACTCTCAACACCAACACCCCTCCCATCACCACCACCACTCCCAACACCACAACCACTCCAAACCCCAACACCACTCCCAACACTGACACCATTCCCAACACCACAACCACTCTCAACACTACCACCACTCCCAACACCAACACCACTCCCAACACCACCACCACTCCCAACACCACAACCACTCCCAACACCACCACCACTCCCAACACCACAACCACTCCCAACACCACCACCACTCCCAACACCACAAGCACTCTCAACACCACTACCACTCCCAACATCACGACCACTCCCAACGCCACTAAAACTCCCAACACCAACACTCCCAACACCACCACCACTCCCAACACCACCACCTCTCCCAACACCACCACCACTCCATACACTAATACCACTCCCAACACCACCACCACTCCCAACACTAACCCCACTCCCAACAACCACACCACTCCCAACACCAACACCACTTCCAACACCACAACCACTCCCAACACCAACACCACCACCACTCCCAACAATAACACCAACACCACTCCCAACACCAACACCACTCCCAACACCAACATCACTCCCAACACCAACACCACTCACAACACCACAACCACTCCCAACACCAACACCACTCCCAACACCAACACCACTCCCAACACCAACACCACTCCCAACACCAACACCACTCCCAACACCACCACCACTCCCAACACCACAACCACTCCCAACACCACAACCACTCCTAACACCAACACCACTCCCAACACCACCACCACTCCCAACACCACAACCACTCCCAACACCACCACCACTCCCAACATCAACACCACTCCCATCGCCACCAAAACTCCCAACACCAACACTCCCAACACCACCACCACTCCCAACACCACCACCACTCCCAACACCACCACCACTCCCAACACCACCACCACTCCCAACACTAACAACACTCCCAACACCCACACCACTCCCAACACCAACACCACTCCCAACACCACCACCACTCCCAACACCACAACCACTCCCAACACCACAACCACTCCCAACACCACCACCACTCCCAACACCACCACCACTCCCAACACCAACACCACTCCCAACACCACCACCACTCCCAACATCACAACCACTCCCAACACCAACACCACTCCCAACACCAACACCACTCCCAACACCACCACCACTCCCAACACCACAACCACTCCCAACACAAGCAACACTCCCAACACCACGACCACTCCCAACACCACAACCACTCCCAACCCCAACACCACTCCCAACACCAACACCACTCCCAACACCACAACCACTCTCAACACCAACACCACTCCCATCACCACCACCACTCCCAACACCACAACCACTCCAAACCCCAACACCACTCCCAACACCAACACCATTCCCAACACCACAACCACTCTCAACACCACCACCACTCCTAACACCAACACCACTCCCAACACCACCACCACTCCCAACACCACAACCACTCCCAACACCACCACCACTCCCAACACCACCACCACTCCCAACACCACCACCACTTCCAACACCACCACCACTCCGAACACCCAACTCCAAACACCACCACAACCACTCCCAACACCAACACCAACACCACTCCCAACACCACAACCACTCCCAACACCATCACCACTCCCAACACCACCACCACTCCCAACACCAACACCACTCCCAACACCACCACCACTCCCAACACCACCACCACTCCCAACACCAACACCAACACCACTCCCAACACCACCACAACTTCCAACACCACCACCACTCCGAACACCCAACTCCCAACACCACCACAACCACTCCCAACACCAACACCACTCCCAACACCACAACCACTCCCAACACCACCACCACTCCCAACACCAACACCACTCCCAACACCACCACCACTCCCAACACCAACACCACTCCCAACACCAACACTACTCCCAACACTAACACCACTCCCACCGCCACCACCACTCCCAACACCAACACCACTCCCAACACCACCACCACTCCCAACACCACAACCACTCCCAACACCACAACCACTCCCAACACCAACACCACTCCCAACACCACCACCACTCCCAACACCACAACCACTCCCAACACCACCACCACTCCCAACATCACGACCACTCCCAACGCCACCAAAACTCCCAACACCAACACTCCCAACACCACCACCACTCCCAACACCACCACCACTCCCAACACCACCACCACTCCATACACTAACACCACTCCCAACACCACCACCACTCCCAACACTAACCCCACTCCCAACAACCACACCACTCCCAACACCAACACCACTTCCAACACCACAACCACTCCCAACACCAACACCACCACCACTCCCAACAATAACACCAACACCACTCCCAACACCAACACCACTCCCAACACCAACACCACTCCCAACACCAACACCACTCCTAACACCAACACCACTCCCAACACCAACACCACTCCCAACACCAACACCACTCCCAACACCACCACCACTCCCAACACCACAACCACTCCCAACACCACAACCACTCCTAACACCAACACCACTCCCAACACCACCACCACTCCCAACACCACGACCACTCCCAACACCACCACCACTCCCAACATCAACACCACTCCCATCGCCACCAAAACTCCCAACACCAACACTCCCAACACCACCACCACTCCCAACACCACCACCACTCCCAACACCACCACCACTCCCAACACTAACAACACTCCCAACACCACCACCACTCAGAAACACTAACACCACTCCCAACACCCACACCACTCCCAACACCAACACCACTCCCAACACCACCACCACTCCCAACACCACAACCACTCCCAACACCACAACCACTCCCAGCACCACCACCACTCCCAACACCACCACCACTCCCAACACCAACACCACTCCCAACACCACCACCACTCCCAACATCACAACCACTCCCAACACCACCACCACTCCCAATACCACAACCACTCCCAACACCACCACCACTCCCAACATCACGACCACTCCCAAAGCCACCAAAACTCCCAACACCAACACTCCCAACACCACCACCACTCCCAACACCACCACCACTCCCAACACCACCACCACTCCATACACTAACACCACTCCCAACACCACCACCACTCCCAACACTAACCCCACTCCCAACAACCACACCACTCCCAACACCAACACCACTTCCAACACCACAACCACTCCCAGCACCAACACCACCACCACTCCCAACAATAACACCAACACCACTCCCAACACCAACACCACTCCCAACACCAACACCACTCCCAACACCAACACCACTCCCAACACCAACACCACTCCCAACACCAACACCACTCCCAACACCACCACCACTCCCAACACCACAACCACTCCCAACACCACAACCACTCCTAACACCAACACCACTCCCAACACCACCACCACTCCCAACACCACGACCACTCCCAACACCACCACCACTCCCAACATCAACACCACTCCCATCGCCACCAAAACTCCCAACACCAACACTCCCAACACCACCACCACTCCCAACACCACCACCACTCCCAACACCACCACCACTCCCAACACTAACAACACTCCCAACACCACCACCACTCAGAAACACTAACACCACTCCCAACACCCACACCACTCCCAACACCAACACCACTCCCAACACCACCACCACTCCCAACACCACAACCACTCCCAACACCACAACCACTCCCAGCACCACCACCACTCCCAACACCACCACCACTCCCAACATAAACACCACTCCCAACACCACCACCACTCCCAACATCACAACCACTCCCAACACCAACACCACTCCCAACACCAACACCACTCCCAACACCACCACCACTCCCAACACCACAACCACTCCCAACACAAGCAACACTCCCAACACCACGACCACTCCCAACACCACAACCACTCCCAACCCCAACACCTCTCCCAACACCAACACCACTCCCAACACCACAACCACTCTCAACACCAACACCCCTCCCATCACCACCACCACTCCCAACACCACAACCACTCCAAACCCCAACACCACTCCCAACACTGACACCATTCCCAACACCACAACCACTCTCAACACTACCACCACTCCCAACACCAACACCACTCCCAACACCACCACCACTCCCAACACCACAACCACTCCCAACACCACCACCACTCCCAACACCACAACCACTCCCAACACCACCACCACTCCCAACACCACAAGCACTCCCAACACCACTACCACTCCCAACATCACGACCACTCCCAACGCCACCAAAACTCCCAACACCAACACTCCCAACACCACCACCACTCCCAACACCACCACCTCTCCCAACACCACCACCACTCCATACACTAATACCACTCCCAACACCACCACCACTCCCAACACTAACCCCACTCCCAACAACCACACCACTCCCAACACCAACACCACTTCCAACACCACAACCACTCCCAACACCAACACCACCACCACTCCCAACAATAACACCAACACCACTCCCAACACCAACACCACTCCCAACACCAACATCACTCCCAACACCAACACCACTCACAACACCACAACCACTCCCAACACCAACACCACTCCCAACACCAACACCACTCCCAACACCAACACCACTCCCAACACCAACACCACTCCCAACACCACCACCACTCCCAACACCACAACCACTCCCAACACCACAACCACTCCTAACACCAACACCACTCCCAACACCACCACCACTCCCAACACCACAACCACTCCCAACACCACCACCACTCCCAACATCAACACCACTCCCATCGCCACCAAAACTCCCAACACCAACACTCCCAACACCACCACCACTCCCAACACCACCACCACTCCCAACACCACCACCACTCCCAACACCACCACCACTCCCAACACTAACAACACTCCCAACACCCACACCACTCCCAACACCAACACCACTCCCAACACCACCACCACTCCCAACACCACAACCACTCCCAACACCACAACCACTCCCAACACCACCACCACTCCCAACACCACCACCACTCCCAACACCAACACCACTCCCAACACCACCACCACTCCCAACATCACAACCACTCCCAACACCAACACCACTCCCAACACCAACACCACTCCCAACACCACCACCACTCCCAACACCACAACCACTCCCAACACAAGCAACACTCCCAACACCACGACCACTCCCAACACCACAACCACTCCCAACCCCAACACCACTCCCAACACCAACACCACTCCCAACACCACAACCACTCTCAACACCAACACCACTCCCATCACCACCACCACTCCCAACACCACAACCACTCCAAACCCCAACACCACTCCCAACACCAACACCATTCCCAACACCACAACCACTCTCAACACCACCACCACTCCTAACACCAACACCACTCCCAACACCACCACCACTCCCAACACCACAACCACTCCCAACACCACCACCACTCCCAACACCACCACCACTCCCAACACCACCACCACTTCCAACACCACCACCACTCCGAACACCCAACTCCAAACACCACCACAACCACTCCCAACACCAACACCAACACCACTCCCAACACCACAACCACTCCCAACACCATCACCACTCCCAACACCACCACCACTCCCAACACCAACACCACTCCCAACACCACCACCACTCCCAACACCACCACCACTCCCAACACCAACACCAACACCACTCCCAACACCACCACAACTTCCAACACCACCACCACTCCGAACACCCCACTCCCAACACCACCACAACCACTCCCAACACCAACACCACTCCCAACACCACAACCACTCCCAACACCACCACCACTCCCAACACCAACACCACTCCCAACACCACCACCACTCCCAACACCAACACCACTCCCAACACCAACACTACTCCCAACACTAACACCACTCCCACCGCCACCACCACTCCCAACACCAACACCACTCCCAACACCACCACCACTCCCAACACCACAACCACTCCCAACACCACAACCACTCCCAACACCAACACCACTCCCAACACCACCACCACTCCCAACACCACAACCACTCCCAACACCACCACCACTCCCAACATCACGACCACTCCCAACGCCACCAAAACTCCCAACACCAACACTCCCAACACCACCACCACTCCCAACACCACCACCACTCCCAACACCACCACCACTCCATACACTAACACCACTCCCAACACCACCACCACTCCCAACACTAACCCCACTCCCAACAACCACACCACTCCCAACACCAACACCACTTCCAACACCACAACCACTCCCAACACCAACACCACCACCACTCCCAACAATAACACCAACACCACTCCCAACACCAACACCACTCCCAACACCAACACCACTCCCAACACCAACACCACTCCTAACACCAACACCACTCCCAACACCAACACCACTCCCAACACCAACACCACTCCCAACACCACCACCACTCCCAACACCACAACCACTCCCAACACCACAACCACTCCTAACACCAACACCACTCCCAACACCACCACCACTCCCAACACCACGACCACTCCCAACACCACCACCACTCCCAACATCAACACCACTCCCATCGCCACCAAAACTCCCAACACCAACACTCCCAACACCACCACCACTCCCAACACCACCACCACTCCCAACACCACCACCACTCCCAACACTAACAACACTCCCAACACCACCACCACTCAGAAACACTAACACCACTCCCAACACCCACACCACTCCCAACACCAACACCACTCCCAACACCACCACCACTCCCAACACCACAACCACTCCCAACACCACAACCACTCCCAGCACCACCACCACTCCCAACACCACCACCACTCCCAACACCAACACCACTCCCAACACCACCACCACTCCCAACATCACAACCACTCCCAACACCAACACCACTCCCAACACCAACACCACTCCCAACACCACCACCACTCCCAACACCACAACCACTCCCAACACAAGCAACACTCCCAACACCACGACCACTCCCAACACCACAACCACTCCCAACCCCAACACCACTCCCAACACCAACACCACTCCCAACACCACAACCACTCTCAACACCAACACCCCTCCCATCACCACCACCACTCCCAACACCACAACCACTCCAAACCCCAACACCACTCCCAACACTGACACCATTCCCAACACCACAACCACTCTCAACACTACCACCACTCCCAACACCAACACCACTCCCAACACCACCACCACTCCCAACACCACAACCACTCCCAACACCACCACCACTTCCCAACACCACCACCACTCCCAACACCACCACCACTTCCAACACCACCACCACTCCGAACACCCCACTCCAAACACCACCACAACCACTCCCAACACCAACACCACTCCCAACACCACAACCACTCCCAACACCAACACCACTCCCAACACCACCACCACTCCCAACACCAACACCACTCCCAACACCACCACCACTCCCAACACCACCACCACTCCCAACACCAACACCAACACCACTCCCAACACCACCACAACTTCCAACACCACCACCACTCCGAACACCCCACTCCCAACACCACCACAACCACTCCCAACACCAACACCACTCCCAACACCACAACCACTCCCAACACCACCACCACTCCCAACACCAACACCACTCCCAACACCACCACCACTCCCAACACCACCACCACTCCCAACACCAACACCAACACCACTCCCAACACCAACACCACCACCACTCGCAACACCAGCACCAACACCACTCCCAACACCACCACCACTCCCAACACCACTCCCAACACCACCACGACTCCCAACACCAACACCACTCCCAACATCACAACCACTCCCAACACCACTCCCAACACCACCACCACTCCCAACACCACCACCACTCCCAACACCAACACCAACACCACTCCCAAATCCAACACCACTCCCAACACCACCACCACTCCCAACACCAACACCACTCCCAACACCAACACCACTCCCAACACCACCACCACTCCCAACACCACAACCACTCCCACCACCAACACCAACACCACTTCCAGCACCACCACCACTCCCAACACCAACACCACAAAAACTCCCAACACCAACACCAACACCAACACCACTCCCAACACCACCACCACTCCCAACACCACCACCATTCCCAACAACAACACCAACACCACTCCCAACACCACCACCACTCCCAACACTAACACCACTCCCAACACCACCACCACTCCCAACACCAACACCAACACCACTCCTAACACCAACACCACTCCCAACACCACCACCACTCCCAACACCAACACCACTCCCAACACCACCCCCACTCCCAACACCACAACCACTCCCAGCACCAACACCAACACCACTCTCAACACCACCACCACTCCCAACACCAACACCAACACCACTCCCAACACCACCACCAATCCCAACACCACCACCACTCCCAACACCACCACCACTCCAGACACCAACACCACTCTTAACACCAACACCACTCCCAACACCACCACCACTCCCAACACCATCACCACTCCCAACACCACCACCACTCCCAACACCACCACCAAACCCAACACCACCACTACTCCCAACACCAACACCACTCCCAACACCACCACCACTCCCAACACCAACACCAACACCACTCCCAACACCACCACCACTCCCAACACCAACACTACTCCCAACACCACCACCACTCCCAACACCAACACCAACACCACTCCCAACACCAACACCACTCCCAACACCACCACTACTCCCAACACCAACACCACTCCCAACACCACCACCACTCCCAACACCAACACCACTCCCTACACCAACACCACTCCTAACACCACCACCACTCCCAACACCACCACCACTCCCAACACCACCACCACTCCCAACACTATCACCACTCCCAACACCACCGCCACTCTCAACACCAACACCACTCCCAACACCACCACCACTCCCAACACCACCACCACTCCCAACACCACCACCACTTCCAACACCAACACCACTCCCAACACCACCACCACTCCAAACACAACAACCAAACCCAACACCAACACAAACACCATTCCCAACACCACCACCACTCCCAACACAAACACCACCACCACTCCCAACACCAACACCACTCCCAACACCACCACAACTCCCAACACCACAACCACTCCCAACACCACCACCACTCCCAACACCACCACCACTTCCAACACCACCACCACTCCCAACACCAACACCACAACCACTCCCAACACCACAACCACTCCTAACACCACCACCACTCCCAACGCCACAACCACTCCCAACACCAACACCACAACCACTCCCAACACCACCACCACTCCCAACACCACCACCACTCCCAACACCACCACCACTTCCAACACCACCACCACTCCCAACACCAACACCACAACCACTCCCAACACCACAACCACTCCTAACACCACCACCACTCCCAACGCCACAACCACTCCCAACACCAACACCACAACCACTCCCAACACCACCACCACTCCCAACACCACCACCACTCCCAACACCAACACCACTCCCAACACCAACACCACTCTCAACACCAACACCACTCCCAACACCACCACCACTCCCAACACCACCACCAACACCAACACCACTCCCAACACCACCACCACTTCCAACACCACCACCACTTCCCAACACCAACACCACTCCCAACACCACAACCACTCCAAACTCCAACACCACTCCCAACACCAACACCACTCCCAACACCAACACCAACACCACCACCACTCCCAACACCAACACCACTCCCAACACCAACACCACCACCACTCCCAACACCACCTTCACTCCCAACACCAACACCACCACCACTCCCAACACCACCACCACTCCCAACACCACCACCACTCCCAACATCAACACCACCACCACTCCCAACACCACCACCACTCCCAACACTAATCCCACACCCAACAACCACACCACTCCCAACACCAACACCACTTCCAACACCACAACCACTCCCAACACCAACACCACCACCACTCCCAACAATAACACCAACACAACTCCCAACACCAACACCACTCCCAACACCAACACCACTCCCAACACCAACACCACTCCCAACACCACTCCCAACACCAACACCACTCCCAACACCAACACCACTCCCAACACCAACACCACTCCCAACACCACCACCACTCCCAACACCACAACCACTCCCAACACCACAACCACTCCTAACACCAACACCACTCCCAACACCACCACCACTCCCAACACCACAACCACTCCCAACACCACCACCACTCCCAACATCAACACCACTCCCATCGCCACCAAAACTCCCAACACCAACACTCCCAAAACCACCACCACTCCCAACACCACCACCACTCCCAACACCACCACCACTCCCAACACTAACAACACTCCCAACACCACCACCACTCAGAAACACTAACACCACTCCCAACACCCATACCACTCCCAACACCAACACCACTCCCAACACCACCACCACTCCCAACACCACAACCACTCCCAACACCACAACCACTCCCAGCACCACCACCACTCCCAACACCACCACCACTCCCAACACAAGCAACACTCCCAACACCACGACCACTCCCAACACCACAACCACTCCCAACCCCAACACCACTCCCAACACCAACACCACTCCCAACACCACAACCACTCTCAACACCAACACCCCTCCCATCACCACCACCACTCCCAACACCACAACCACTCCAAACCCCAACACCACTCCCAACACTGACACCATTCCCAACACCACAACCACTCTCAACACTACCACCACTCCCAACACCACCACCACTCCCAACACCACCACCACTCCCAACACCACAACCACTCCCAACACCACCACCACTCCCAACACCACCACCACTCCCAACACCACCACCACTTCCAACACCACCACCACTCCGAACACCCCACTCCAAACACCACCACAACCACTCCCAACACCAACACCACTCCCAACACCACAACCACTCCCAACACCAACACCATCTCCCAACACCACCACCACTCCCAACACCAACACCACTCCCAACACCACCACCACTCCCAACACCACCACCACTCCCAACACCAACACCAACACCACTCCCAACACCACCACAACTTCCAACACCACCACCACTCCGAACACCCCACTCCCAACACCACCACAACCACTCCCAACACCAACACCACTCCCAACACCACATCCACTCCCAACACCACCACCACTCCCAACACCAACACCACTCCCAACACCACCACCACTCCCACCACCACCACCACTCCCAACACCAACACCAACACCACTCCCAACACCAACACCACCACCACTCCCAACACCAGCACCAACACCACTCCCAACACCACCACCACTCCCAACACAACTCCCAACACCACCACGACTCCCAACACCAACACCACTCACTCACAACC
>NW_027190939.1:0-21933 GCF_040958095.1 Procambarus clarkii
TTAAGAAAAATTTGTTGAAAAACATGTAATAATAATAATAAAGAGCTGAATTAAAAATGGGTAATGAAAATTAAGTAATTTCTATAATATTCCTTTACTTAGAGAGTATTTTGAATGGTACTTATATGGGCATATGTATGGTACTTACAACAGCATATGTATGGTACTTATAACAGCATATGTATGGTACTTATAACTGCATATGTATGGTACTTATATGGCATATGTATCGTGCTTATTATGGTATACGTGTGGTACTTATAATAGGAAATATATGGTACTTATAATGCCATATGTGTGGTACTTATAATAGCAAATGTATGGTACCTATAATGGCATATGTATGGTACTTATAAAGTCATAAGTACGGTACTTGTAAAGACATACGTATGGTTCTTATAAAGACATGTATGATACTTGTAATGGCATGTGTATGGCCCTTATAATGGCATATGTATGGTACTTATAATGACATCATATGGTACTTATAAAGACATAAGATGGTCCTTATAAAGCCATATGTATAGTACTCATAAAGCCATGAAAAGTACTGAACTTATAAAGACATGTATGATACTTATATTGGCATATGTATGGTACTTATAAAGGCATATGTATGGTATTTACAAAGACACATATATGATACTTACAACGACATATCTATGGTACTTAGAAGGGCATATGTATGATACTTATATGGGCATATCAATGGTACTTACACGAGCCTATGTATAATACTTATATGGCCATTTTATGGTCATGTGTATGGTACATATATTGTTACGTGTATGGTACTTATATGGGCATGAGAATGGTACTTATATGGGCATGAGAATGGTACTTATATGGTCATATGTATAGTACTTAACTCAGCCCGTCCTCCTAAGGTTCCTAACGTCAAGAAAAGGTCAATTTAAGGTGTAATCGCCTAACCTACCACAGGACCCAAATCAGAAAACGGGACAGTACGCCACTTTAGCGACCAGCTTACATTTTCTGCACACAGCCTTTTGCCAGGAAAGAATCGCAGCCCGGGCGAAATCGTCATTTTTCTCAAAACTCAAAATCAAAACTAGCCATAGAATCGCTTTGAAAATGGTACCATTGTGTTTACCACAGCAATTTATATTTCTTTCTGTAAAGGCTTTCTTTGCTAATTTTCAATATGAAGGCCTTTACACACATATTTACCGAGATACGGCCGTCTCAAATATCAAAAATTTCATCGTGTTTTCTCAACATACTATTAAGAAAAATTTGTTGAAAAACATGTAATAATAATAATAAAGAGCTGAATTAAAAATGGGTAATGAAAATTAAGTAATTTCTATAATATTCCTTTACTTAGAGAGTATTTTGAATGGTACTTATATGGGCATATGTATGGTACTTACAACAGCATATGTATGGTACTTATAACAGCATATGTATGGTACTTATAACTGCATATGTATGGTACTTATATGGCATATGTATCGTGCTTATTATGGTATACGTGTGGTACTTATAATAGGAAATATATGGTACTTATAATGCCATATGTGTGGTACTTATAATAGCAAATGTATGGTACCTATAATGGCATATGTATGGTACTTATAAAGTCATAAGTACGGTACTTGTAAAGACATACGTATGGTTCTTATAAAGACATGTATGATACTTGTAATGGCATGTGTATGGCCCTTATAATGGCATATGTATGGTACTTATAATGACATCATATGGTACTTATAAAGACATAAGATGGTCCTTATAAAGCCATATGTATAGTACTCATAAAGCCATGAAAAGTACTGAACTTATAAAGACATGTATGATACTTATATTGGCATATGTATGGTACTTATAAAGGCATATGTATGGTATTTACAAAGACACATATATGATACTTACAACGACATATCTATGGTACTTAGAAGGGCATATGTATGATACTTATATGGGCATATCAATGGTACTTACACGAGCATATGTATAATACTTATATGGCCATTTTATGGTCATGTGTATGGTACATATATTGTTACGTGTATGGTACTTATATGGGCATGAGAATGGTACTTATATGGGCATGAGAATGGTACTTATATGGTCATATGTATAGTACTTAACTCAGCCCGTCCTCCTAAGGTTCCTAACGTCAAGAAAAGGTCAATTTAAGGTGTAATCGCCTAACCTACCACAGGACCCAAATCAGAAAACGGGACAGTACGCCACTTTAGCGACCAGCTTACATTTTCTGCACACAGCCTTTTGCCAGGAAAGAATCGCAGCCCGGGCGAAATCGTCATTTTTCTCAAAACTCAAAATCAAAACTAGCCATAGAATCGCTTTGAAAATGGTACCATTGTGTTTACCACAGCAATTTATATTTCTTTCTGTAAAGGCTTTCTTTGCTAATTTTCAATATGAAGGCCTTTACACACATATTTACCGAGATACGGCCGTCTCAAATATCAAAAATTTCATCGTGTTTTCTCAACATACTATTAAGAAAAATTTGTTGAAAAACATGTAATAATAATAATAAAGAGCTGAATTAAAAATGGGTAATGAAAATTAAGTAATTTCTATAATATTCCTTTACTTAGAGAGTATTTTGAATGGTACTTATATGGGCATATGTATGGTACTTACAACAGCATATGTATGGTACTTATAACAGCATATGTATGGTACTTATAACTGCATATGTATGGTACTTATATGGCATATGTATCGTGCTTATTATGGTATACGTGTGGTACTTATAATAGGAAATATATGGTACTTATAATGCCATATGTGTGGTACTTATAATAGCAAATGTATGGTACCTATAATGGCATATGTATGGTACTTATAAAGTCATAAGTACGGTACTTGTAAAGACATACGTATGGTTCTTATAAAGACATGTATGATACTTGTAATGGCATGTGTATGGCCCTTATAATGGCATATGTATGGTACTTATAATGACATCATATGGTACTTATAAAGACATAAGATGGTCCTTATAAAGCCATATGTATAGTACTCATAAAGCCATGAAAAGTACTGAACTTATAAAGACATGTATGATACTTATATTGGCATATGTATGGTACTTATAAAGGCATATGTATGGTATTTACAAAGACACATATATGATACTTACAACGACATATCTATGGTACTTAGAAGGGCATATGTATGATACTTATATGGGCATATCAATGGTACTTACACGAGCCTATGTATAATACTTATATGGCCATTTTATGGTCATGTGTATGGTACATATATTGTTACGTGTATGGTACTTATATGGGCATGAGAATGGTACTTATATGGGCATGAGAATGGTACTTATATGGTCATATGTATAGTACTTAACTCAGCCCGTCCTCCTAAGGTTCCTAACGTCAAGAAAAGGTCAATTTAAGGTGTAATCGCCTAACCTACCACAGGACCCAAATCAGAAAACGGGACAGTACGTCACTTTAGCGACCAGCTTACATTTTCTGCCACACAGCCTTTTGCCAGGAAAGAATCGCAGCCCGGGCGAAATCGTCATTTTTCTCAAAACTCAAAATCAAAACTAGCCATAGAATCGCTTTGAAAATGGTACCATTGTGTTTACCACAGCAATTTATATTTCTTTCTGTAAAGGCTTTCTTTGCTAATTTTCAATATGAAGGCCTTTACACACATATTTACCGAGATACGGCCGTCTCAAATATCAAAAATTTCATCGTGTTTTCTCAACATACTATTAAGAAAAATTTGTTGAAAAACATGTAATAATAATAATAAAGAGCTGAATTAAAAATGGGTAATGAAAATTAAGTAATTTCTATAATATTCCTTTACTTAGAGAGTATTTTGAATGGTACTTATATGGGCATATGTATGGTACTTACAACAGCATATGTATGGTACTTATAACAGCATATGTATGGTACTTATAACTGCATATGTATGGTACTTATATGGCATATGTATCGTGCTTATTATGGTATACGTGTGGTACTTATAATAGGAAATATATGGTACTTATAATGCCATATGTGTGGTACTTATAATAGCAAATGTATGGTACCTATAATGGCATATGTATGGTACTTATAAAGTCATAAGTACGGTACTTGTAAAGACATACGTATGGTTCTTATAAAGACATGTATGATACTTGTAATGGCATGTGTATGGCCCTTATAATGGCATATGTATGGTACTTATAATGACATCATATGGTACTTATAAAGACATAAGATGGTCCTTATAAAGCCATATGTATAGTACTCATAAAGCCATGAAAAGTACTGAACTTATAAAGACATGTATGATACTTATATTGGCATATGTATGGTACTTATAAAGGCATATGTATGGTATTTACAAAGACACATATATGATACTTACAACGACATATCTATGGTACTTAGAAGGGCATATGTATGATACTTATATGGGCATATCAATGGTACTTACACGAGCCTATGTATAATACTTATATGGCCATTTTATGGTCATGTGTATGGTACATATATTGTTACGTGTATGGTACTTATATGGGCATGAGAATGGTACTTATATGGGCATGAGAATGGTACTTATATGGTCATATGTATAGTACTTAACTCAGCCCGTCCTCCTAAGGTTCCTAACGTCAAGAAAAGGTCAATTTAAGGTGTAATCGCCTAACCTACCACAGGACCCAAATCAGAAAACGGGACAGTACGTCACTTTAGCGACCAGCTTACATTTTCTGCACACAGCCTTTTGCCAGGAAAGAATCGCAGCCCGGGCGAAATCGTCATTTTTCTCAAAACTCAAAATCAAAACTAGCCATAGAATCGCTTTGAAAATGGTACCATTGTGTTTACCACAGCAATTTATATTTCTTTCTGTAAAGGCTTTCTTTGCTAATTTTCAATATGAAGGCCTTTACACACATATTTACCGAGATACGGCCGTCTCAAATATCAAAAATTTCATCGTGTTTTCTCAACATACTATTAAGAAAAATTTGTTGAAAAACATGTAATAATAATAATAAAGAGCTGAATTAAAAATGGGTAATGAAAATTAAGTAATTTCTATAATATTCCTTTACTTAGAGAGTATTTTGAATGGTACTTATATGGGCATATGTATGGTACTTACAACAGCATATGTATGGTACTTATAACAGCATATGTATGGTACTTATAACTGCATATGTATGGTACTTATATGGCATATGTATCGTGCTTATTATGGTATACGTGTGGTACTTATAATAGGAAATATATGGTACTTATAATGCCATATGTGTGGTACTTATAATAGCAAATGTATGGTACCTATAATGGCATATGTATGGTACTTATAAAGTCATAAGTACGGTACTTGTAAAGACATACGTATGGTTCTTATAAAGACATGTATGATACTTGTAATGGCATGTGTATGGCCCTTATAATGGCATATGTATGGTACTTATAATGACATCATATGGTACTTATAAAGACATAAGATGGTCCTTATAAAGCCATATGTATAGTACTCATAAAGCCATGAAAAGTACTGAACTTATAAAGACATGTATGATACTTATATTGGCATATGTATGGTACTTATAAAGGCATATGTATGGTATTTACAAAGACACATATATGATACTTACAACGACATATCTATGGTACTTAGAAGGGCATATGTATGATACTTATATGGGCATATCAATGGTACTTACACGAGCCTATGTATAATACTTATATGGCCATTTTATGGTCATGTGTATGGTACATATATTGTTACGTGTATGGTACTTATATGGGCATGAGAATGGTACTTATATGGGCATGAGAATGGTACTTATATGGTCATATGTATAGTACTTAACTCAGCCCGTCCTCCTAAGGTTCCTAACGTCAAGAAAAGGTCAATTTAAGGTGTAATCGCCTAACCTACCACAGGACCCAAATCAGAAAACGGGACAGTACGTCACTTTAGCGACCAGCTTACATTTTCTGCCACACAGCCTTTTGCCAGGAAAGAATCGCAGCCCGGGCGAAATCGTCATTTTTCTCAAAACTCAAAATCAAAACTAGCCATAGAATCGCTTTGAAAATGGTACCATTGTGTTTACCACAGCAATTTATATTTCTTTCTGTAAAGGCTTTCTTTGCTAATTTTCAATATGAAGGCCTTTACACACATATTTACCGAGATACGGCCGTCTCAAATATCAAAAATTTCATCGTGTTTTCTCAACATACTATTAAGAAAAATTTGTTGAAAAACATGTAATAATAATAATAAAGAGCTGAATTAAAAATGGGTAATGAAAATTAAGTAATTTCTATAATATTCCTTTACTTAGAGAGTATTTTGAATGGTACTTATATGGGCATATGTATGGTACTTACAACAGCATATGTATGGTACTTATAACAGCATATGTATGGTACTTATAACTGCATATGTATGGTACTTATATGGCATATGTATCGTGCTTATTATGGTATACGTGTGGTACTTATAATAGGAAATATATGGTACTTATAATGCCATATGTGTGGTACTTATAATAGCAAATGTATGGTACCTATAATGGCATATGTATGGTACTTATAAAGTCATAAGTACGGTACTTGTAAAGACATACGTATGGTTCTTATAAAGACATGTATGATACTTGTAATGGCATGTGTATGGCCCTTATAATGGCATATGTATGGTACTTATAATGACATCATATGGTACTTATAAAGACATAAGATGGTCCTTATAAAGCCATATGTATAGTACTCATAAAGCCATGAAAAGTACTGAACTTATAAAGACATGTATGATACTTATATTGGCATATGTATGGTACTTATAAAGGCATATGTATGGTATTTACAAAGACACATATATGATACTTACAACGACATATCTATGGTACTTAGAAGGGCATATGTATGATACTTATATGGGCATATCAATGGTACTTACACGAGCCTATGTATAATACTTATATGGCCATTTTATGGTCATGTGTATGGTACATATATTGTTACGTGTATGGTACTTATATGGGCATGAGAATGGTACTTATATGGGCATGAGAATGGTACTTATATGGTCATATGTATAGTACTTAACTCAGCCCGTCCTCCTAAGGTTCCTAACGTCAAGAAAAGGTCAATTTAAGGTGTAATCGCCTAACCTACCACAGGACCCAAATCAGAAAACGGGACAGTACGCACTTTAGCGACCAGCTTACATTTTCTGCACACAGCCTTTTGCCAGGAAAGAATCGCAGCCCGGGCGAAATCGTCATTTTTCTCAAAACTCAAAATCAAAACTAGCCATAGAATCGCTTTGAAAATGGTACCATTGTGTTTACCACAGCAATTTATATTTCTTTCTGTAAAGGCTTTCTTTGCTAATTTTCAATATGAAGGCCTTTACACACATATTTACCGAGATACGGCCGTCTCAAATATCAAAAATTTCATCGTGTTTTCTCAACATACTATTAAGAAAAATTTGTTGAAAAACATGTAATAATAATAATAAAGAGCTGAATTAAAAATGGGTAATGAAAATTAAGTAATTTCTATAATATTCCTTTACTTAGAGAGTATTTTGAATGGTACTTATATGGGCATATGTATGGTACTTACAACAGCATATGTATGGTACTTATAACAGCATATGTATGGTACTTATAACTGCATATGTATGGTACTTATATGGCATATGTATCGTGCTTATTATGGTATACGTGTGGTACTTATAATAGGAAATATATGGTACTTATAATGCCATATGTGTGGTACTTATAATAGCAAATGTATGGTACCTATAATGGCATATGTATGGTACTTATAAAGTCATAAGTACGGTACTTGTAAAGACATACGTATGGTTCTTATAAAGACATGTATGATACTTGTAATGGCATGTGTATGGCCCTTATAATGGCATATGTATGGTACTTATAATGACATCATATGGTACTTATAAAGACATAAGATGGTCCTTATAAAGCCATATGTATAGTACTCATAAAGCCATGAAAAGTACTGAACTTATAAAGACATGTATGATACTTATATTGGCATATGTATGGTACTTATAAAGGCATATGTATGGTATTTACAAAGACACATATATGATACTTACAACGACATATCTATGGTACTTAGAAGGGCATATGTATGATACTTATATGGGCATATCAATGGTACTTACACGAGCCTATGTATAATACTTATATGGCCATTTTATGGTCATGTGTATGGTACATATATTGTTACGTGTATGGTACTTATATGGGCATGAGAATGGTACTTATATGGGCATGAGAATGGTACTTATATGGTCATATGTATAGTACTTAACTCAGCCCGTCCTCCTAAGGTTCCTAACGTCAAGAAAAGGTCAATTTAAGGTGTAATCGCCTAACCTACCACAGGACCCAAATCAGAAAACGGGACAGTACGCACTTTAGCGACCAGCTTACATTTTCTGCACACAGCCTTTTGCCAGGAAAGAATCGCAGCCCGGGCGAAATCGTCATTTTTCTCAAAACTCAAAATCAAAACTAGCCATAGAATCGCTTTGAAAATGGTACCATTGTGTTTACCACAGCAATTTATATTTCTTTCTGTAAAGGCTTTCTTTGCTAATTTTCAATATGAAGGCCTTTACACACATATTTACCGAGATACGGCCGTCTCAAATATCAAAAATTTCATCGTGTTTTCTCAACATACTATTAAGAAAAATTTGTTGAAAAACATGTAATAATAATAATAAAGAGCTGAATTAAAAATGGGTAATGAAAATTAAGTAATTTCTATAATATTCCTTTACTTAGAGAGTATTTTGAATGGTACTTATATGGGCATATGTATGGTACTTACAACAGCATATGTATGGTACTTATAACAGCATATGTATGGTACTTATAACTGCATATGTATGGTACTTATATGGCATATGTATCGTGCTTATTATGGTATACGTGTGGTACTTATAATAGGAAATATATGGTACTTATAATGCCATATGTGTGGTACTTATAATAGCAAATGTATGGTACCTATAATGGCATATGTATGGTACTTATAAAGTCATAAGTACGGTACTTGTAAAGACATACGTATGGTTCTTATAAAGACATGTATGATACTTGTAATGGCATGTGTATGGCCCTTATAATGGCATATGTATGGTACTTATAATGACATCATATGGTACTTATAAAGACATAAGATGGTCCTTATAAAGCCATATGTATAGTACTCATAAAGCCATGAAAAGTACTGAACTTATAAAGACATGTATGATACTTATATTGGCATATGTATGGTACTTATAAAGGCATATGTATGGTATTTACAAAGACACATATATGATACTTACAACGACATATCTATGGTACTTAGAAGGGCATATGTATGATACTTATATGGGCATATCAATGGTACTTACACGAGCATATGTATAATACTTATATGGCCATTTTATGGTCATGTGTATGGTACATATATTGTTACGTGTATGGTACTTATATGGGCATGAGAATGGTACTTATATGGGCATGAGAATGGTACTTATATGGTCATATGTATAGTACTTAACTCAGCCCGTCCTCCTAAGGTTCCTAACGTCAAGAAAAGGTCAATTTAAGGTGTAATCGCCTAACCTACCACAGGACCCAAATCAGAAAACGGGACAGTACGCACTTTAGCGACCAGCTTACATTTTCTGCACACAGCCTTTTGCCAGGAAAGAATCGCAGCCCGGGCGAAATCGTCATTTTTCTCAAAACTCAAAATCAAAACTAGCCATAGAATCGCTTTGAAAATGGTACCATTGTGTTTACCACAGCAATTTATATTTCTTTCTGTAAAGGCTTTCTTTGCTAATTTTCAATATGAAGGCCTTTACACACATATTTACCGAGATACGGCCGTCTCAAATATCAAAAATTTCATCGTGTTTTCTCAACATACTATTAAGAAAAATTTGTTGAAAAACATGTAATAATAATAATAAAGAGCTGAATTAAAAATGGGTAATGAAAATTAAGTAATTTCTATAATATTCCTTTACTTAGAGAGTATTTTGAATGGTACTTATATGGGCATATGTATGGTACTTACAACAGCATATGTATGGTACTTATAACAGCATATGTATGGTACTTATAACTGCATATGTATGGTACTTATATGGCATATGTATCGTGCTTATTATGGTATACGTGTGGTACTTATAATAGGAAATATATGGTACTTATAATGCCATATGTGTGGTACTTATAATAGCAAATGTATGGTACCTATAATGGCATATGTATGGTACTTATAAAGTCATAAGTACGGTACTTGTAAAGACATACGTATGGTTCTTATAAAGACATGTATGATACTTGTAATGGCATGTGTATGGCCCTTATAATGGCATATGTATGGTACTTATAATGACATCATATGGTACTTATAAAGACATAAGATGGTCCTTATAAAGCCATATGTATAGTACTCATAAAGCCATGAAAAGTACTGAACTTATAAAGACATGTATGATACTTATATTGGCATATGTATGGTACTTATAAAGGCATATGTATGGTATTTACAAAGACACATATATGATACTTACAACGACATATCTATGGTACTTAGAAGGGCATATGTATGATACTTATATGGGCATATCAATGGTACTTACACGAGCATATGTATAATACTTATATGGCCATTTTATGGTCATGTGTATGGTACATATATTGTTACGTGTATGGTACTTATATGGGCATGAGAATGGTACTTATATGGGCATGAGAATGGTACTTATATGGTCATATGTATAGTACTTAACTCAGCCCGTCCTCCTAAGGTTCCTAACGTCAAGAAAAGGTCAATTTAAGGTGTAATCGCCTAACCTACCACAGGACCCAAATCAGAAAACGGGACAGTACGTCACTTTAGCGACCAGCTTACATTTTCTGCACACAGCCTTTTGCCAGGAAAGAATCGCAGCCCGGGCGAAATCGTCATTTTTCTCAAAACTCAAAATCAAAACTAGCCATAGAATCGCTTTGAAAATGGTACCATTGTGTTTACCACAGCAATTTATATTTCTTTCTGTAAAGGCTTTCTTTGCTAATTTTCAATATGAAGGCCTTTACACACATATTTACCGAGATACGGCCGTCTCAAATATCAAAAATTTCATCGTGTTTTCTCAACATACTATTAAGAAAAATTTGTTGAAAAACATGTAATAATAATAATAAAGAGCTGAATTAAAAATGGGTAATGAAAATTAAGTAATTTCTATAATATTCCTTTACTTAGAGAGTATTTTGAATGGTACTTATATGGGCATATGTATGGTACTTACAACAGCATATGTATGGTACTTATAACAGCATATGTATGGTACTTATAACTGCATATGTATGGTACTTATATGGCATATGTATCGTGCTTATTATGGTATACGTGTGGTACTTATAATAGGAAATATATGGTACTTATAATGCCATATGTGTGGTACTTATAATAGCAAATGTATGGTACCTATAATGGCATATGTATGGTACTTATAAAGTCATAAGTACGGTACTTGTAAAGACATACGTATGGTTCTTATAAAGACATGTATGATACTTGTAATGGCATGTGTATGGCCCTTATAATGGCATATGTATGGTACTTATAATGACATCATATGGTACTTATAAAGACATAAGATGGTCCTTATAAAGCCATATGTATAGTACTCATAAAGCCATGAAAAGTACTGAACTTATAAAGACATGTATGATACTTATATTGGCATATGTATGGTACTTATAAAGGCATATGTATGGTATTTACAAAGACACATATATGATACTTACAACGACATATCTATGGTACTTAGAAGGGCATATGTATGATACTTATATGGGCATATCAATGGTACTTACACGAGCCTATGTATAATACTTATATGGCCATTTTATGGTCATGTGTATGGTACATATATTGTTACGTGTATGGTACTTATATGGGCATGAGAATGGTACTTATATGGGCATGAGAATGGTACTTATATGGTCATATGTATAGTACTTAACTCAGCCCGTCCTCCTAAGGTTCCTAACGTCAAGAAAAGGTCAATTTAAGGTGTAATCGCCTAACCTACCACAGGACCCAAATCAGAAAACGGGACAGTACGTCACTTTAGCGACCAGCTTACATTTTCTGCCACACAGCCTTTTGCCAGGAAAGAATCGCAGCCCGGGCGAAATCGTCATTTTTCTCAAAACTCAAAATCAAAACTAGCCATAGAATCGCTTTGAAAATGGTACCATTGTGTTTACCACAGCAATTTATATTTCTTTCTGTAAAGGCTTTCTTTGCTAATTTTCAATATGAAGGCCTTTACACACATATTTACCGAGATACGGCCGTCTCAAATATCAAAAATTTCATCGTGTTTTCTCAACATACTATTAAGAAAAATTTGTTGAAAAACATGTAATAATAATAATAAAGAGCTGAATTAAAAATGGGTAATGAAAATTAAGTAATTTCTATAATATTCCTTTACTTAGAGAGTATTTTGAATGGTACTTATATGGGCATATGTATGGTACTTACAACAGCATATGTATGGTACTTATAACAGCATATGTATGGTACTTATAACTGCATATGTATGGTACTTATATGGCATATGTATCGTGCTTATTATGGTATACGTGTACTTATAATAGGAAATATATGGTACTTATAATGCCATATGTGTGGTACTTATAATAGCAAATGTATGGTACCTATAATGGCATATGTATGGTACTTATAAAGTCATAAGTACGGTACTTGTAAAGACATACGTATGGTTCTTATAAAGACATGTATGATACTTGTAATGGCATGTGTATGGCCCTTATAATGGCATATGTATGGTACTTATAATGACATCATATGGTACTTATAAAGACATAAGATGGTCCTTATAAAGCCATATGTATAGTACTCATAAAGCCATGAAAAGTACTGAACTTATAAAGACATGTATGATACTTATATTGGCATATGTATGGTACTTATAAAGGCATATGTATGGTATTTACAAAGACACATATATGATACTTACAACGACATATCTATGGTACTTAGAAGGGCATATGTATGATACTTATATGGGCATATCAATGGTACTTACACGAGCATATGTATAATACTTATATGGCCATTTTATGGTCATGTGTATGGTACATATATTGTTACGTGTATGGTACTTATATGGGCATGAGAATGGTACTTATATGGGCATGAGAATGGTACTTATATGGTCATATGTATAGTACTTAACTCAGCCCGTCCTCCTAAGGTTCCTAACGTCAAGAAAAGGTCAATTTAAGGTGTAATCGCCTAACCTACCACAGGACCCAAATCAGAAAACGGGACAGTACGCCACTTTAGCGACCAGCTTACATTTTCTGCCACACAGCCTTTTGCCAGGAAAGAATCGCAGCCCGGGCGAAATCGTCATTTTTCTCAAAACTCAAAATCAAAACTAGCCATAGAATCGCTTTGAAAATGGTACCATTGTGTTTACCACAGCAATTTATATTTCTTTCTGTAAAGGCTTTCTTTGCTAATTTTCAATATGAAGGCCTTTACACACATATTTACCGAGATACGGCCGTCTCAAATATCAAAAATTTCATCGTGTTTTCTCAACATACTATTAAGAAAAATTTGTTGAAAAACATGTAATAATAATAATAAAGAGCTGAATTAAAAATGGGTAATGAAAATTAAGTAATTTCTATAATATTCCTTTACTTAGAGAGTATTTTGAATGGTACTTATATGGGCATATGTATGGTACTTACAACAGCATATGTATGGTACTTATAACAGCATATGTATGGTACTTATAACTGCATATGTATGGTACTTATATGGCATATGTATCGTGCTTATTATGGTATACGTGTGGTACTTATAATAGGAAATATATGGTACTTATAATGCCATATGTGTGGTACTTATAATAGCAAATGTATGGTACCTATAATGGCATATGTATGGTACTTATAAAGTCATAAGTACGGTACTTGTAAAGACATACGTATGGTTCTTATAAAGACATGTATGATACTTGTAATGGCATGTGTATGGCCCTTATAATGGCATATGTATGGTACTTATAATGACATCATATGGTACTTATAAAGACATAAGATGGTCCTTATAAAGCCATATGTATAGTACTCATAAAGCCATGAAAAGTACTGAACTTATAAAGACATGTATGATACTTATATTGGCATATGTATGGTACTTATAAAGGCATATGTATGGTATTTACAAAGACACATATATGATACTTACAACGACATATCTATGGTACTTAGAAGGGCATATGTATGATACTTATATGGGCATATCAATGGTACTTACACGAGCCTATGTATAATACTTATATGGCCATTTTATGGTCATGTGTATGGTACATATATTGTTACGTGTATGGTACTTATATGGGCATGAGAATGGTACTTATATGGGCATGAGAATGGTACTTATATGGTCATATGTATAGTACTTAACTCAGCCCGTCCTCCTAAGGTTCCTAACGTCAAGAAAAGGTCAATTTAAGGTGTAATCGCCTAACCTACCACAGGACCCAAATCAGAAAACGGGACAGTACGTCACTTTAGCGACCAGCTTACATTTTCTGCCACACAGCCTTTTGCCAGGAAAGAATCGCAGCCCGGGCGAAATCGTCATTTTTCTCAAAACTCAAAATCAAAACTAGCCATAGAATCGCTTTGAAAATGGTACCATTGTGTTTACCACAGCAATTTATATTTCTTTCTGTAAAGGCTTTCTTTGCTAATTTTCAATATGAAGGCCTTTACACACATATTTACCGAGATACGGCCGTCTCAAATATCAAAAATTTCATCGTGTTTTCTCAACATACTATTAAGAAAAATTTGTTGAAAAACATGTAATAATAATAATAAAGAGCTGAATTAAAAATGGGTAATGAAAATTAAGTAATTTCTATAATATTCCTTTACTTAGAGAGTATTTTGAATGGTACTTATATGGGCATATGTATGGTACTTACAACAGCATATGTATGGTACTTATAACAGCATATGTATGGTACTTATAACTGCATATGTATGGTACTTATATGGCATATGTATCGTGCTTATTATGGTATACGTGTGGTACTTATAATAGGAAATATATGGTACTTATAATGCCATATGTGTGGTACTTATAATAGCAAATGTATGGTACCTATAATGGCATATGTATGGTACTTATAAAGTCATAAGTACGGTACTTGTAAAGACATACGTATGGTTCTTATAAAGACATGTATGATACTTGTAATGGCATGTGTATGGCCCTTATAATGGCATATGTATGGTACTTATAATGACATCATATGGTACTTATAAAGACATAAGATGGTCCTTATAAAGCCATATGTATAGTACTCATAAAGCCATGAAAAGTACTGAACTTATAAAGACATGTATGATACTTATATTGGCATATGTATGGTACTTATAAAGGCATATGTATGGTATTTACAAAGACACATATATGATACTTACAACGACATATCTATGGTACTTAGAAGGGCATATGTATGATACTTATATGGGCATATCAATGGTACTTACACGAGCCTATGTATAATACTTATATGGCCATTTTATGGTCATGTGTATGGTACATATATTGTTACGTGTATGGTACTTATATGGGCATGAGAATGGTACTTATATGGGCATGAGAATGGTACTTATATGGTCATATGTATAGTACTTAACTCAGCCCGTCCTCCTAAGGTTCCTAACGTCAAGAAAAGGTCAATTTAAGGTGTAATCGCCTAACCTACCACAGGACCCAAATCAGAAAACGGGACAGTACGTCCTTTAGCGACCAGCTTACATTTTCTGCCACACAGCCTTTTGCCAGGAAAGAATCGCAGCCCGGGCGAAATCGTCATTTTTCTCAAAACTCAAAATCAAAACTAGCCATAGAATCGCTTTGAAAATGGTACCATTGTGTTTACCACAGCAATTTATATTTCTTTCTGTAAAGGCTTTCTTTGCTAATTTTCAATATGAAGGCCTTTACACACATATTTACCGAGATACGGCCGTCTCAAATATCAAAAATTTCATCGTGTTTTCTCAACATACTATTAAGAAAAATTTGTTGAAAAACATGTAATAATAATAATAAAGAGCTGAATTAAAAATGGGTAATGAAAATTAAGTAATTTCTATAATATTCCTTTACTTAGAGAGTATTTTGAATGGTACTTATATGGGCATATGTATGGTACTTACAACAGCATATGTATGGTACTTATAACAGCATATGTATGGTACTTATAACTGCATATGTATGGTACTTATATGGCATATGTATCGTGCTTATTATGGTATACGTGTGGTACTTATAATAGGAAATATATGGTACTTATAATGCCATATGTGTGGTACTTATAATAGCAAATGTATGGTACCTATAATGGCATATGTATGGTACTTATAAAGTCATAAGTACGGTACTTGTAAAGACATACGTATGGTTCTTATAAAGACATGTATGATACTTGTAATGGCATGTGTATGGCCCTTATAATGGCATATGTATGGTACTTATAATGACATCATATGGTACTTATAAAGACATAAGATGGTCCTTATAAAGCCATATGTATAGTACTCATAAAGCCATGAAAAGTACTGAACTTATAAAGACATGTATGATACTTATATTGGCATATGTATGGTACTTATAAAGGCATATGTATGGTATTTACAAAGACACATATATGATACTTACAACGACATATCTATGGTACTTAGAAGGGCATATGTATGATACTTATATGGGCATATCAATGGTACTTACACGAGCCTATGTATAATACTTATATGGCCATTTTATGGTCATGTGTATGGTACATATATTGTTACGTGTATGGTACTTATATGGGCATGAGAATGGTACTTATATGGGCATGAGAATGGTACTTATATGGTCATATGTATAGTACTTAACTCAGCCCGTCCTCCTAAGGTTCCTAACGTCAAGAAAAGGTCAATTTAAGGTGTAATCGCCTAACCTACCACAGGACCCAAATCAGAAAACGGGACAGTACGTCACTTTAGCGACCAGCTTACATTTTCTGCCACACAGCCTTTTGCCAGGAAAGAATCGCAGCCCGGGCGAAATCGTCATTTTTCTCAAAACTCAAAATCAAAACTAGCCATAGAATCGCTTTGAAAATGGTACCATTGTGTTTACCACAGCAATTTATATTTCTTTCTGTAAAGGCTTTCTTTGCTAATTTTCAATATGAAGGCCTTTACACACATATTTACCGAGATACGGCCGTCTCAAATATCAAAAATTTCATCGTGTTTTCTCAACATACTATTAAGAAAAATTTGTTGAAAAACATGTAATAATAATAATAAAGAGCTGAATTAAAAATGGGTAATGAAAATTAAGTAATTTCTATAATATTCCTTTACTTAGAGAGTATTTTGAATGGTACTTATATGGGCATATGTATGGTACTTACAACAGCATATGTATGGTACTTATAACAGCATATGTATGGTACTTATAACTGCATATGTATGGTACTTATATGGCATATGTATCGTGCTTATTATGGTATACGTGTGGTACTTATAATAGGAAATATATGGTACTTATAATGCCATATGTGTGGTACTTATAATAGCAAATGTATGGTACCTATAATGGCATATGTATGGTACTTATAAAGTCATAAGTACGGTACTTGTAAAGACATACGTATGGTTCTTATAAAGACATGTATGATACTTGTAATGGCATGTGTATGGCCCTTATAATGGCATATGTATGGTACTTATAATGACATCATATGGTACTTATAAAGACATAAGATGGTCCTTATAAAGCCATATGTATAGTACTCATAAAGCCATGAAAAGTACTGAACTTATAAAGACATGTATGATACTTATATTGGCATATGTATGGTACTTATAAAGGCATATGTATGGTATTTACAAAGACACATATATGATACTTACAACGACATATCTATGGTACTTAGAAGGGCATATGTATGATACTTATATGGGCATATCAATGGTACTTACACGAGCATATGTATAATACTTATATGGCCATTTTATGGTCATGTGTATGGTACATATATTGTTACGTGTATGGTACTTATATGGGCATGAGAATGGTACTTATATGGGCATGAGAATGGTACTTATATGGTCATATGTATAGTACTTAACTCAGCCCGTCCTCCTAAGGTTCCTAACGTCAAGAAAAGGTCAATTTAAGGTGTAATCGCCTAACCTACCACAGGACCCAAATCAGAAAACGGGACAGTACGTCACTTTAGCGACCAGCTTACATTTTCTGCCACACAGCCTTTTGCCAGGAAAGAATCGCAGCCCGGGCGAAATCGTCATTTTTCTCAAAACTCAAAATCAAAACTAGCCATAGAATCGCTTTGAAAATGGTACCATTGTGTTTACCACAGCAATTTATATTTCTTTCTGTAAAGGCTTTCTTTGCTAATTTTCAATATGAAGGCCTTTACACACATATTTACCGAGATACGGCCGTCTCAAATATCAAAAATTTCATCGTGTTTTCTCAACATACTATTAAGAAAAATTTGTTGAAAAACATGTAATAATAATAATAAAGAGCTGAATTAAAAATGGGTAATGAAAATTAAGTAATTTCTATAATATTCCTTTACTTAGAGAGTATTTTGAATGGTACTTATATGGGCATATGTATGGTACTTACAACAGCATATGTATGGTACTTATAACAGCATATGTATGGTACTTATAACTGCATATGTATGGTACTTATATGGCATATGTATCGTGCTTATTATGGTATACGTGTGGTACTTATAATAGGAAATATATGGTACTTATAATGCCATATGTGTGGTACTTATAATAGCAAATGTATGGTACCTATAATGGCATATGTATGGTACTTATAAAGTCATAAGTACGGTACTTGTAAAGACATACGTATGGTTCTTATAAAGACATGTATGATACTTGTAATGGCATGTGTATGGCCCTTATAATGGCATATGTATGGTACTTATAATGACATCATATGGTACTTATAAAGACATAAGATGGTCCTTATAAAGCCATATGTATAGTACTCATAAAGCCATGAAAAGTACTGAACTTATAAAGACATGTATGATACTTATATTGGCATATGTATGGTACTTATAAAGGCATATGTATGGTATTTACAAAGACACATATATGATACTTACAACGACATATCTATGGTACTTAGAAGGGCATATGTATGATACTTATATGGGCATATCAATGGTACTTACACGAGCATATGTATAATACTTATATGGCCATTTTATGGTCATGTGTATGGTACATATATTGTTACGTGTATGGTACTTATATGGGCATGAGAATGGTACTTATATGGGCATGAGAATGGTACTTATATGGTCATATGTATAGTACTTAACTCAGCCCGTCCTCCTAAGGTTCCTAACGTCAAGAAAAGGTCAATTTAAGGTGTAATCGCCTAACCTACCACAGGACCCAAATCAGAAAACGGGACAGTACGCACTTTAGCGACCAGCTTACATTTTCTGCACACAGCCTTTTGCCAGGAAAGAATCGCAGCCCGGGCGAAATCGTCATTTTTCTCAAAACTCAAAATCAAAACTAGCCATAGAATCGCTTTGAAAATGGTACCATTGTGTTTACCACAGCAATTTATATTTCTTTCTGTAAAGGCTTTCTTTGCTAATTTTCAATATGAAGGCCTTTACACACATATTTACCGAGATACGGCCGTCTCAAATATCAAAAATTTCATCGTGTTTTCTCAACATACTATTAAGAAAAATTTGTTGAAAAACATGTAATAATAATAATAAAGAGCTGAATTAAAAATGGGTAATGAAAATTAAGTAATTTCTATAATATTCCTTTACTTAGAGAGTATTTTGAATGGTACTTATATGGGCATATGTATGGTACTTACAACAGCATATGTATGGTACTTATAACAGCATATGTATGGTACTTATAACTGCATATGTATGGTACTTATATGGCATATGTATCGTGCTTATTATGGTATACGTGTGGTACTTATAATAGGAAATATATGGTACTTATAATGCCATATGTGTGGTACTTATAATAGCAAATGTATGGTACCTATAATGGCATATGTATGGTACTTATAAAGTCATAAGTACGGTACTTGTAAAGACATACGTATGGTTCTTATAAAGACATGTATGATACTTGTAATGGCATGTGTATGGCCCTTATAATGGCATATGTATGGTACTTATAATGACATCATATGGTACTTATAAAGACATAAGATGGTCCTTATAAAGCCATATGTATAGTACTCATAAAGCCATGAAAAGTACTGAACTTATAAAGACATGTATGATACTTATTTGGCATATGTATGGTACTTATAAAGGCATATGTATGGTATTTACAAAGACACATATATGATACTTACAACGACATATCTATGGTACTTAGAAGGGCATATGTATGATACTTATATGGGCATATCAATGGTACTTACACGAGCATATGTATAATACTTATATGGCCATTTTTGGTCATGTGTATGGTACATATATTGTTACGTGTATGGTACTTATATGGGCATGAGAATGGTACTTATATGGGCATGAGAATGGTACTTATATGGTCATATGTATAGTACTTAACTCAGCCCGTCCTCCTAAGGTTCCTAACGTCAAGAAAAGGTCAATTTAAGGTGTAATCGCCTAACCTACCACAGGACCCAAATCAGAAAACGGGACAGTACGTCACTTTAGCGACCAGCTTACATTTTCTGCACACAGCCTTTTGCCAGGAAAGAATCGCAGCCCGGGCGAAATCGTCATTTTTCTCAAAACTCAAAATCAAAACTAGCCATAGAATCGCTTTGAAAATGGTACCATTGTGTTTACCACAGCAATTTATATTTCTTTCTGTAAAGGCTTTCTTTGCTAATTTTCAATATGAAGGCCTTTACACACATATTTACCGAGATACGGCCGTCTCAAATATCAAAAATTTCATCGTGTTTTCTCAACATACTATTAAGAAAAATTTGTTGAAAAACATGTAATAATAATAATAAAGAGCTGAATTAAAAATGGGTAATGAAAATTAAGTAATTTCTATAATATTCCTTTACTTAGAGAGTATTTTGAATGGTACTTATATGGGCATATGTATGGTACTTACAACAGCATATGTATGGTACTTATAACAGCATATGTATGGTACTTATAACTGCATATGTATGGTACTTATATGGCATATGTATCGTGCTTATTATGGTATACGTGTGGTACTTATAATAGGAAATATATGGTACTTATAATGCCATATGTGTGGTACTTATAATAGCAAATGTATGGTACCTATAATGGCATATGTATGGTACTTATAAAGTCATAAGTACGGTACTTGTAAAGACATACGTATGGTTCTTATAAAGACATGTATGATACTTGTAATGGCATGTGTATGGCCCTTATAATGGCATATGTATGGTACTTATAATGACATCATATGGTACTTATAAAGACATAAGATGGTCCTTATAAAGCCATATGTATAGTACTCATAAAGCCATGAAAAGTACTGAACTTATAAAGACATGTATGATACTTATATTGGCATATGTATGGTACTTATAAAGGCATATGTATGGTATTTACAAAGACACATATATGATACTTACAACGACATATCTATGGTACTTAGAAGGGCATATGTATGATACTTATATGGGCATATCAATGGTACTTACACGAGCATGTATAATACTTATATGGCCATTTTGG
>NW_027190940.1:0-21929 GCF_040958095.1 Procambarus clarkii
ATTGATAATGTAAAGTTTTGAGGCAAAATAATAAAGATAGTTACAAGATATGAGCTAGTTAGTGTAGAGATTGCGAAGTCGGATTGCGAAAGAGAACTGGGAGTTATGATTAGTAAGAACTTAAAACCAAAAGATCAATGCATGAATGTTCGTATTAAGGCGAATAGGATACTGGGATTTATCAATCGAAGCGTTAGAAACAAGACACCTGGTGTTGTTCTTCAGCTATATCTTGTTCTGGTTAGGCCCCATTTAGATTATGCAGTTCAGCTTTTGTCGCTGCACTATAGAATGGATATAAATTCACTTGAACGTGTCTAACGAAGGATGACGAAGTTAATCCCCCTAAATAGAAATCTTTATGAGTGGGATTTGGTGGTTATAAATAGGAGCTGCCTCGTATGGGCCAATAGGCCTTCTGCGGTTACCTTTGTTCTTAGGTAACTGCAGAAGGACCATACGAGGCAGCTCCTATTTATAACCACCAAATCCCACTCATAAAGGTTTCTAATTAGGGGGATTAATTTTGTTAGGAGCTGCCTCGTATGGGCCTTCTGCCGTTATCTAAGAATAAAGGTAACTGCAGAAGGCCTATTGGCCCATACGAGGCAGCTCCGATCTATAACCACCGAATCCCACTCATATACATGTCCAACCCACGTTTAAAACAGATAACCTTTATTCTTATCTTCATTAATTAAAGCCTCTGAGCTTTACACATGAAGCTGGAGCAACTGTGACATCCGTAAATGCTTTCCCATTATAACTAGTCATAAATGGTCAGAACAAAAACAAATTTGATAAAAATTTAAATGTATTTGTTTATTTTCACATGAAGGTAACATGTACATTAAAATATTTGCTGGCCCGAGGGTAAAACAGTTCAGGTTTTCCTAAGAATTAAACCTAAAGAATATAAAAAACTGTCTTGATCCATATGATGAAGACTTGGCTCAGTGAAGGCTTGAGGCTGGCTTCCAGCAGCAGCTTGTGGTGTGGTAGCTGCGACACTCTTGACCTGTTGGACGCCTCCGGACTCCATACTTCTCTTCATCCTGATGTCGGCCATTGTCTGTTCTATCAGGAAGGCCTCAACGATAGAATTTTTAACAAGCTTATATTGTTTCTTTTTAGAATGCCTTTTGCGAGCAGTCTCTCCGGAAGATTGTTTGCTGATGCATTTTCATGGGAGAAATTCCTTCCTGCCGCCTTCTTGGCTGAAGCCTTGAGCTTGGCTTCATCAGAGCACTTGTTGACTTTAAAATGCATTAACCGACCAGTAATTTTAACCTGTGTGAGGGCGCCTGAAGTAACACCTCGCCTCAAAGCCAGCTTCAGATGGATGTCAGCGTCCTTCTCGTTAACCGAGAAATTACAGACGACGAACTTCAGAATATCCTGACGAGAGGAGCCTTGACTATTATTAAGGAATGTGATGGCGGCAACAACCATCTCAGAATACTTGGGATGGTTCGCAGTCCTGTCCAAAACATTATCAGATGTCTTAGTTTTGGACCTTAAGACGACCATCTTGTGGGCTATTGTAAGACTCGATGCAGACAACTCGTATTGATCCTACACTTTCAAGAGGTAAGGAGTGATTGCGTTGACTTGTCTGCTAAGGCTACATATAACAGCTGAGGTCAGGTGAGTATTAGGCATAACAAGGGGCATATTAATAGGGAATTAAAAGTATCAACACATTTTTACAGGCTCATCATAGCCTGTGCTACATGGACACTTCCTTCTAAGTAGCTAAATCTAAAACAACAACGTATCAACACATGACAACTTAAAACAATGAATATAAATAGGATAAGTTTAGAAAGACATGGATAAATACTGGTTCGGTAACAGGGTTCTTGATTTGTGGACCCAATTATCGCGAAACGTGGGAGAGTTCCTTGATTGTTTCAAAAGTGGGTTGGACATGTATATGAGTGGGATTTGGTGGTTATAAATAGAAACTGCCTCGTATGGACCTTCTGCAGTTACTTTTATTGTTATAATCATTAATTAAAGCCAGAGGGCTTTACACTTGTAGCTGGAGCAACTGTGACATCAATAAGTGTTTCCCCATTATAAATTCCCCTTCCCCAATGCTTCCAAGTAGGTTGTTTTAAACAAATAATAAAACTCAAACCAAACAAATCCCCAGCGCCGAATGAAGTGTTTGCCAGGGTGCTTAAAGCATGCGAAGAGGATCTTTGCGAGCCACTGTCTACCATATTTAATAAATCCGTAGAGTCAAGCATAGTGCAGAGTCATGGAAGGTTGCTAATGTGCTACTTATTTTTAAGAAAGGAGATAGATCACTTACGTCAAACTATAGGAAAATTAGCATAACGTTTATTGTGGGAAATTTACTTGAATCGATAATTGCAAGTACAATTCGTGTTCATCTTGAAAAACATAAATTAATAAATGATTCGCAACATGGTTTTACAAATGGCCGTTCATGTTTAACAGATTTGCTATAATTTTATTCCAGCATAGTTGAGGCAGTTGATAGTGGTAAGGATTGTAATGTTGTGTACCTTGACTTTAGCAAAACTTTTGATACAGTGTCAGGTGAAAGACTGATTAAAAATATGGTATTAGGGGTGCTATATTAAGTTGGATTATTGCATGGCTACACCAAAGGAAACAGAGAGTTAGTATAAATGGGGTCAAGTCAGAGTGGGAAAATGTTGTAAGTAAAGTGCCTCAAGGCTCTGTCCTGGGACCTGTCCTCTGTTGTTTATAATATATATATATAAATGATTTAGAATCAGGGTTGAGTAGCAACATTTGGAAATTTGCCGATTATATAAAAAATCGGTAAAGAAATAAACACGGAAGTAAACCCCCTATCACTTCAAGTAAATTAAATAGGATTTTGAAATGGTGAAAAGATTGGCAGATGCAGTTTAATGCTGATAAATGTAAAGTTTTGAGGCAAAATAATAAAGATAGTTACAAGATACGAGCTAGTTAGTGTAGAGATTGCGAAGTCGGATTGCGAAAGAGAACTGGGAGTTATGATTAGTAAGAACTTAAAACCAAAAGATCAATGCATGAATGTTCGTATTAAGGCGAATAGGATACTGGGATTTATCAATCGAAGCGTTAGAAACAAGACACCTGGTGTTGTTCTTCAGCTATATCTTGTTCTGGTTAGGCCCCATTTAGATTATGCAGTTCAGCTTTTGTCGCTGCACTATAGAATGGATATAAATTCACTTGAACGTGTCTAACGAAGGATGACGAAGTTAATCCCCCTAAATAGAAATCTTTATGAGTGGGATTTGGTGGTTATAAATAGGAGCTGCCTCGTATGGGCCAATAGGCCTTCTGCGGTTACCTTTGTTCTTAGGTAACTGCAGAAGGACCATACGAGGCAGCTCCTATTTATAACCACCAAATCCCACTCATAAAGGTTTCTAATTAGGGGGATTAACTTTGTTAGGAGCTGCCTCGTATGGGCCTTCTGCCGTTATCTAAGAATAAAGGTAACTGCAGAAGGCCTATTGGCCCATACGAGGCAGCTCCGATCTATAACCACCGAATCCCACTCATATACATGTCCAACCCACGTTTAAAACAGATAACCTTTATTCTTATCTTCATTAATTAAAGCCTCTGAGCTTTACACATGAAGCTGGAGCAACTGTGACATCCGTAAATGCTTTCCCATTATAACTAGTCATAAATGGTCAGAACAAAAACAAATTTGATAAAAATTTAAATGTATTTGTTTATTTTCACATGAAGGTAACATGTACATTAAAATATTTGCTGGCCCGAGGGTAAAACAGTTCAGGTTTTCCTAAGAATTAAACCTAAAGAATATAAAAAACTGTCTTGATCCATATGATGAAGACTTGGCTGAGTGAAGGCTTGAGGCTGGCTTCCAGCAGCAGCTTGTGGTGTGGTAGCTGCGACACTCTTGACCTGTTGGACGCCTCCGGACTCCATACTTCTCTTCATCCTGATGTCGGCCATTGTCTGTTCTATCAGGAAGGCCTCAACGATAGAATTTTTAACAAGCTTATATTGTTTCT
This sequence comes from Procambarus clarkii, assembly GCF_040958095.1. NCBI lineage: Eukaryota > Metazoa > Arthropoda > Malacostraca > Decapoda > Cambaridae > Procambarus > Procambarus clarkii. Next base: position 4,044 of record NW_027190940.1, read on the forward strand.
TTTTAGAATGCCTTTTGCGAGCAGTCTTCTCGGAAGATTGTTTGCTGATGCATTTTCATGGGAGAAATTCCTTCCTGCCGCCTTCTTGGCTGAAGCCTTGAGCTTGGCTTCATCAGAGCACTTGTTGACTTTAAAATGCATTAACCGACCAGTAATTTTAACCTGTGTGAGGGCGCCTGAAGTAACACCTCGCCTCAAAGCCAGCTTCAGATGGATGTCAGCGTCCTTCTCGTTAACCGAGAAATTACAGACGACGAACTTCAGAATATCCTGACGAGAGGAGCCTTGACTATTATTAAGGAATGTGATGGCGGCAACAACCATCTCAGAATACTTGGGATGGTTCGCAGTCCTGTCCAAAACATTATCAGATGTCTTAGTTTTGGACCTTAAGACGACCATCTTGTGGGCTATTGTAAGACTCGATGCAGACAACTCGTATTGATCCTACACTTTCAAGAGGTAAGGAGTGATTGCGTTGACTTGTCTGCTAAGGCTACATATAACAGCTGAGGTCAGGTGAGTATTAGGCATAACAAGGGGCATATTAATAGGGAATTAAAAGTATCAACACATTTTTACAGGCTCATCATAGCCTGTGCTACATGGACACTTCCTTCTAAGTAGCTAAATCTAAAACAACAACGTATCAACACATGACAACTTAAAACAATGCATATAAATAGGATAAGTTTAGAAAGACATGGATAAATACTGGTTCGGTAACAGGGTTCTTGATTTGTGGACCCAATTATCGCGAAACGTGGGAGAGTTCCTTGATTGTTTCAAAGTGGGTTGGACATGTATATGAGTGGGATTTGGTGGTTATAAATAGAAACTGCCTCGTATGGACCTTCTGCAGTTACTTTTATTGTTATAATCATTAATTAAAGCCAGAGGGCTTTACACTTGTAGCTGGAGCAACTGTGACATCAATAAGTGTTTCCCCATTATAAATTCCCCTTCCCCAATGCTTCCAAGTAGGTTGTTTTTAAACAAATAATAAAACTCAAACCAAACAAATCCCCAGCGCCGAATGAAGTGTTTGCCAGGGTGCTTAAAGCATGCGAAGAGGATCTTTGCGAGCCACTGTCTACCATATTTAATAAATCCGTAGAGTCAAGCATAGTGCAGAGTCATGGAAGGTTGCTAATGTGCTACTTATTTTTAAGAAAGGAGATAGATCACTTACGTCAAACTATAGGAAATTAGCATAACGTTTATTGTGGGAAATTACTTGAATCGATAATTGCAAGTACAATTCGTGTTCATCTTGAAAAACATAAATTAATAAATGATTCGCAACATGGTTTTACAAATGGCCGTTCATGTTTAACAGATTTGCTATAATTTTATTCCAGCATAGTTGAGGCAGTTGATAGTGGTAAGGATTGTAATGTTGTGTACCTTGACTTTAGCAAAACTTTTGATACAGTGTCAGGTGAAAGACTGATTAAAAATATGGTATTAGGGGTGCTATATTAAGTTGGATTATTGCATGGCTACACCAAAGGAAACAGAGAGTTAGTATAAATGGGGTCAAGTCAGAGTGGGAAAATGTTGTAAGTAAAGTGCCTCAAGGCTCTGTCCTGGGACCTGTCCTCTGTTGTTTATAATATATATATAAATGATTTAGAATCAGGGTTGAGTAGCAACATTTGGAAATTTGCCGATATATAAAAAATCGGTAAAGAAATAAACACGAAAGTAAACCCCCTATCACTTCAAGTAAATCTAAATAGGATTTGAAATGGTGAAAAAGATTGGCAGATGCAGTTTAATGCTGATAAATGTAAAGTTTTGAGGCAAAATAATAAAGATAGTTACAAGATACGAGCTAGTTAGTGTAGAGATTGCGAAGTCGGATTGCGAAAGAGAACTGGGAGGTTATGATTAGTAAGAACTTAAAACCAAAAGATCAATGCATGAATGTTCGTATTAAGGCGAATAGGATACTGGGATTTATCAATCGAAGCGTTAGAAACAAGACACCTGGTGTTGTTCTTCAGCTATATCTTGTTCTGGTTAGGCCCATTTAGATTATGCAGTTCAGCTTTTGTCGCTGCACTATAGAATGGATATAAATTCACTTGAACGTGTCTAACGAAGGATGACGAAGTTAATCCCCCTAAATAGAAATCTTTATGAGTGGGATTTGGTGGTTATAAATAGGAGCTGCCTCGTATGGGCCAATAGGCCTTCTGCGGTTACCTTTGTTCTTAGGTAACTGCAGAAGGACCATACGAGGCAGCTCCTATTTATAACCACCAAATCCCACTCATAAAGGTTTCTAATTAGGGGGATTAACTTTGTTAGGAACTGCCTCGTATGGGCCTTCTGCCGGTATCTAAGAATAAAGGTAACTGCAGAAGGCCTATTGGCCCATACGAGGCAGCTCCGATCTATAACCACCGAATCCCACTCATATACATGTCCAACCACGTTTAAAACAGATAACCTTTATTCTTATCTTCATTAATTAAAGCCTCTGAGCTTTACACATGAAGCTGGAGCAACTGTGACATCCGTAAATGCTTTCCCATTATAACTAGTCATAAATGGTCAGAACAAAAACAAATTTGATAAAAATTTAAATGTATTTGTTTATTTTCACATGAAGGTAACATGTACATTAAAATATTGCTGGCCCGAGGGTAAAACAGTTCAGGTTTTCCTAAGGAATTAAACCTAAAGAATATAAAAAACTGTCTTGATCCATATGATGAAGACTTGGCTGAGTGAAGGCTTGAGGCTGGCTTCCAGCAGCAGCTTGTGGTGTGGTAGCTGCGACACTCTTGACCTGTTGGACGCCTCCGGACTCCATACTTCTCTTCATCCTGATGTCGGCCATTGTCTGTTCTATCAGGAAGGCCTCAACGATAGAATTTTTAACTAGCTTATATTGTTTCTTTTTAGAATGCCTTTTGCGAGCAGTCTTCTCAGGAAGATTGTTTGCTGATGCATTTTCATGGGAGAAATTCCTTCCTGCCGCCTTCTTGGCTGAAGCCTTGAGCTTGGCTTCATCAGAGCACTTGTTGACTTTAAAATGCATTAACCGACCAGTAATTTTAACCTGTGTGAGGGCGCCTGAAGTAACACCTCGCCTCAAAGCCAGCTTCAGATGGATGTCAGCGTCCTTCTCGTTAACCGAGAAATTACAGACGACGAACTTCAGAATATCCTGACGAGAGGAGCCTTGACTATTATTAAGGAATGTGATGGCGGCAACAACCATCTCAGAATACTTGGATGGTTCGCAGTCCTGTCCAAAACATTATCAGATGTCTTAGTTTTGGACCTTAAGACGACCATCTTGTGGGCTATTGTAAGACTCGATGCAGACAACTCGTATTGATCCTACACTTTCAAGAGGTAAGGAGTGATTGCGTTGACTTGTCTGCTAAGGCTACATATAACAGCTGAGGTCAGGTGAGTATTAGGCATAACAAGGGGCATATTAATAGGGAATTAAAAGTATCAACACATTTTTACAGGCTCATCATAGCCTGTGCTACATGGACACTTCCTTCTAAGTAGCTAAATCTAAAACAACAACGTATCAACACATGACAACTTAAAACAATGCATATAAATAGGATAAGTTTAGAAAGACATGGATAAATACTGTTCGGTAACAGGGTTCTTGATTTGTGGACCCAATTATCGCGAAACGTGGGAGAGTTCCTTGATTGTTTCAAATGTGGGTTGGACATGTATAGTGAGTGGGATTTGGTGGTTATAAATAGAAACTGCCTCGTATGGACCTTCTGCAGTTACTTTTATTGTTATAATCATTAATTAAAGCCAGAGGGCTTTACACTTGTAGCTGGAGCAACTGTGACATCAATAAGTGTTTCCCCATTATAAATTCCCCTTACCCAATGCTTTCAAGTAGGTTGTTTTAAACAAATACTAAAACTCAAACCAAACAAATCCCCAGCTCCGAATGAAGTGTTTGCCAGGGTGCTTAAAGCATGCGAAGAGGATCTTTGCGAGCCACTGTCTACCATATTTAATAAATCCGTAGAGTCAAGCATAGTGCAGAGTCATGGAAGGTTGCTAATGTGCTACTTATTTTTAAGAAAGGAGATAGATCACTTACGTCAAACTATAGGGAAATTAGCATAACGTTTATTGTGGGAAAATTACTTGAATCGATAATTGCAAGTACAATTCGTGTTCATCTTGAAAAACATAAATTAATAAATGATTCGCAACATGGTTTTACAAATGGCCGTTCATGTTTAACAGATTTGCTATAATTTTATTCCAGCATTAGTTGAGGCAGTTGATAGTGGTAAGGATTGTAATGTTGTGTACCTTGACTTTAGCAAAACTTTTGATACAGTGTCAGGTGAAAGACTGATTAAAAATATGGTATTAGGGGTGCTATATTAAGTTGGATTATTGCATGGCTACACCAAAGAAACAGAGAGTTAGTATAATTGGGGTCAAGTCAGAGTGGGAAAAATGTTGTAAGTAAAGTGCCTCAAGGCTCTGTCCTGGGACCTGTCCTCTGTTGTTTATAATATATATATATATAAATGATTTAGAATCAGGGTTGAGTAGCCAACATTTGGAAATTTGCCGATTATACAAAAATCGGTAAAGAAATAAACACGGAAAGTAAACCCCCTATCACTTCAAGTAAATCTAAATAGGATTTTGAAATGGTGAATAAGATTGGCAGATGCAGTTTAATGCTGATAAATGTAAAGTTTGAGCAAAATAATAAAGATAGTTACAAGATACGAGCTAGTTAGTGTAGAGATTGCGAAGTCGGATTGCGAAGAGAACTGGGAGTTATGATTAGTAAGAACTTAAAACAAAAGATCAATGCATGAATTGTTCGTATTAAGGCGAATAGGATACTGGGATTTATCAATCGAAGCGTTAGAAACAAGACACCTGGTGTTGTTCTTCAGCTATATCTTGTTCTGGTTAGGCCCCATTTAGATTATGCAGTTCAGCTTTCGTCGCTGCACTATAGAATGGATATAAATTCACTTGAACGTGTCTAACGAAGGATGACGAAGTTAATCCCCCTAAATAGAAATCTTTATGAGTGGGATTTGGTGGTTATAAATAGAGCTGCCTCGTATGGGCCAATAGGCCTTCTGCGGTTACCTTTGTTCTTAGGTAACTGCAGAAGGACCAACGAGGCAGCTCCTATTTATAACCACCAATCCCACTCATAAAGGTTTCTAATTAGGGGGATTAACTTTGTTAGGAGCTGCCTCGTATGGGCCTTCTGCCGTTATCTAAGAATAAAGGTAACTGCAGAAGGCCTATTGGCCCATACGAGGCAGCTCCGATCTATAACCACCGAATCCCACTCATATACATGTCCAACCCACGTTTAAAACAGATAACCTTTATTCTTATCTTCATTAATTAAAGCCTCTGAGCTTTACACATGAAGCTGAAGCAACTGTGACATCCGTAAATGCTTTCCCATTATAACTAATGGGAAATAGTTATAATGGTCAGAACAAAAACAAATTTGATAAAAATTTAAATGTATTTGTTTATTTTCACATGAAGGTAACATGTACATTAAAATATTTGCTGGCCCGAGGGTAAAAACAGTTCAGGTTTTCCTAAGAATTAAACCTAAAGAATATAAAAAACTGTCTTGATCCATATGATGAAGACTTGGCTCGAGTGAAGGCTTGAGGCTGGCTTCCAGCAGCAGCTTGTGGTGTGGTAGCTGCGACACTCTTGACCTGTTGGACGCCTCCGGACTCCATACTTCTCTTCATCCTGATGTCGGCCATTGTCTGTTCTATCAGGAAGGCCTCAACGATAGAATTTTAACAAGCTTATATTGTTTCTTTTTAGAATGCCTTTTGCGAGCAGTCTTCTCCAGGAAGATTGTTTGCTGATGCATTTTCATGGGAGAAATTCCTTCCTGCCGCCTTCTTGGCTGAAGCCTTGAGCTTGGCTTCATCAGAGCACTTGTTGACTTTAAAATGCATTAACCGACCAGTAATTTTAACCTGTGTGAGGGCGCCTGAAGTAACACCTCGCCTCAAAGCCAGCTTCAGATGGATGTCAGCGTCCTTCTCGTTAACCGAGAAATTACAGACGACGAACTTCAGAATATCCTGACGAGAGGAGCCTTGACTATTATTAAGGAATGTGATGGCGGCAACAACCATCTCAGAATACTTGGGATGGTTCGCAGTCCTGTCCAAAACATTATCAGATGTCTTAGTTTTGGACCTTAAGACGACCATCTTGTGGGCTATTGTAAGACTCGATGCAGACAACTCGTATTGATCCTACACTTTCAAGAGGTAAGGAGTGATTGCGTTGACTTGTCTGCTAAGGCTACATATAACAGCTGAGGTCAGGTGAGTATTAGGCATAACAAGGGGCATATTAATAGGGAATTAAAAGTATCAACACATTTTTACAGGCTCATCATAGCCTGTGCTACATGGACACTTCCTTCTAAGTAGCTAAATCTAAAAACAACAACGTATCACACATGACAACTTAAAACAATGAATATAAATAGGATAAGTTTAGAAAGACATGGATAAATACTGGTTCGGTAACAGGGTTCTTGATTTGTGGACCCAATTATCGCGAAAACGTGGGAGAGTTCCTTGATTGTTTCAAAGTGGGTTGGACATGTATATGAGTGGGATTTGGTGGTTATAAATAGAAACTGCCTCGTATGGACCTTCTGCAGTTACTTTTATTGTTATAATCATTAATTAAAGCCAGAGGGCTTTACACTTGTAGCTGAGCAACTGTGACATCAATAAGTGTTTCCCCATTATAAATTCCCTTACCCAATGCTTTCAAGTAGGTTGTTTTTAACAAATAATAAACTCAAACCAAACAAATCCCCAGCTCCGAATGAAGTGTTTGCCAGGGTGCTTAAAGCATGCGAAGAGGATCTTTGCGAGCCACTGTCTACCATATTTAATAAATCCGTAGAGTCAAGCATAGTGCAGAGTCATGGAAGGTTGCTAATGTGCTACTTATTTTTATGAAAGGAGATAGATCACTTACGTCAAACTATAGGGAAATTAGCATAACGTTTATTGTGGGAAAATTACTTGAATCGATAATTGCAAGTACAATTCGTGTTCATCTTGAAAAACATAAATTAATAATGATTCGCAACATGGTTTTACAAATGGCCGTTCATGTTTAAACAGATTTGCTATAATTTTATTCCAGCATAGTTGAGGCAGTTGATAGTGGTAAGGATTGTAATGCTGTGTACCTTGACTTTAGCAAAACTTTTGATACAGTGTCAGGTGAAAGACTGATTAAAAATATGGTATTAGGGGTGCTATATTAAGTTGGATTATTGCATGGCTACACCAAAGGAAACAGAGAGTTAGTATAATGGGGTCAAGTCAGAGTGGGAAAATGTTGTAAGTAAAGTGCCTCAAGGCTCTGTCCTGGGACCTGTCCTCTGTTGTTTATAATATATATATAAATGATTTAGAATCAGGGTTGAGTAGCAACATTTGGAAATTTGCCGATTATACAAAAATCGGTAAAGAAATAAACACGGAAGTCAACCCCCTATCACTTCAAGTAAATCTAAATAGGATTTTGAAATGGTGAAAGATTGGCAGATGCAGTTTAATGCTGATAAATGTAAAGTTTTGAGGCTAAATAATAAATGATAGTTACAAGATACGAGCTAGTTAGTGTAGAGATTGCGAAGTCGGATTGCGAAAGAGAACTGGGAGTTATGATTAGTAAGAACTTAAAACCAAAAGATCAATGCATGAATGTTCGTATTAAGGCGAATAGGATACTGGGATTTATCAATCGAAGCGTTAGAAACAAGACACCTGTTGTTCTTCAGCTATATCTTGTTCTGGTTAGGCCCCATTTAGATTATGCAGTTCAGCTTTTGTCGCTGCACTATAGAATGGATATAAATTCACTTGAACGTGTCTAACGAAGGATGACGAAGTTAATCCCCCTAAATAGAAATCTTTATGAGTGGGATTTGGTGGTTATAAATAGGAGCTGCCTCGTATGGGCCAATAGGCCTTCTGCGGTTACCTTTGTTCTTAGGTAACTGCAGAAGGACCATACGAGGCAGCTCCTATTTATAACCACCAAATCCCACTCATAAAGGTTTCTAATTAGGGGGATTAACTTTGTTAGGAGCTGCCTCGTATGGGCCTTCTGCCGTTATCTAAGAATAAAGGTAACTGCAGAAGGCCTATTGGCCCATACGAGGCAGCTCCGATCTATAACCACCGAATCCCACTCATATACATGTCCAACCCACGTTTAAAACAGATAACCTTTATTCTTATCTTCATTAATTAAAGCCTCTGAGCTTTACACATGAAGCTGGAGCAACTGTGACATCCGTAAATGCTTTCCCATTATAACTAGTCATAAATGGTCAGAACAAAAACAAATTTGATAAAAATTTAAATGTATTTGTTTATTTTCACATGAAGGTAACATGTACATTAAAATATTTGCTGGCCCGAGGGTAAAACAGTTCAGGTTTTCCTAAGAATTAAACCTAAAGAATATAAAAAACTGTCTTGATCCATATGATGAAGACTTGGCTGAGTGAAGGCTTGAGGCTGGCTTCCAGCAGCAGCTTGTGGTGTGGTAGCTGCGACACTCTTGACCTGTTGGACGCCTCCGGACTCCATACTTCTCTTCATCCTGATGTCGGCCATTGTCTGTTCTATCAGGAAGGCCTCAACGATAGAATTTTTAACAAGCTTATATTGTTTCTTTTTAGAATGCCTTTTGCGAGCAGTCTTCTCGGAAGATTGTTTGCTGATGCATTTTCATGGGAGAAATTCCTTCCTGCCGCCTTCTTGGCTGAAGCCTTGAGCTTGGCTTCATCAGAGCACTTGTTGACTTTAAAATGCATTAACCGACCAGTAATTTTAACCTGTGTGAGGGCGCCTGAAGTAACACCTCGCCTCAAAGCCAGCTTCAGATGGATGTCAGCGTCCTTCTCGTTAACCGAGAAATTACAGACGACGAACTTCAGAATATCCTGACGAGAGGAGCCTTGACTATTATTAAGGAATGTGATGGCGGCAACAACCATCTCAGAATACTTGGGATGGTTCGCAGTCCTGTCCAAAACATTATCAGATGTCTTAGTTTTGGACCTTAAGACGACCATCTTGTGGGCTATTGTAAGACTCGATGCAGACAACTCGTATTGATCCTACACTTTCAAGAGGTAAGGAGTGATTGCGTTGACTTGTCTGCTAAGGCTACATATAACAGCTGAGGTCAGGTGAGTATTAGGCATAACAAGGGGCATATTAATAGGGAATTAAAAGTATCAACACATTTTTACAGGCTCATCATAGCCTGTGCTACATGGACACTTCCTTCTAAGTAGCTAAATCTAAAACAACAACGTATCAACACATGACAACTTAAAACAATGAATATAAATAGGATAAGTTTAGAAAGACATGGATAAATACTGGTTCGGTAACAGGGTTCTTGATTTGTGGACCCAATTATCGCGAAACGTGGGAGAGTTCCTTGATTGTTTCAAAGTGGGTTGGACATGTATATGAGTGGGATTTGGTGGTTATAAATAGAAACTGCCTCGTATGGACCTTCTGCAGTTACTTTTATTGTTATAATCATTAATTAAAGCCAGAGGGCTTTACACTTGTAGCTGGAGCAACTGTGACATCAATAAGTGTTTCCCCATTATAAATTCCCCTTCCCCAATGCTTCCAAGTAGGTTGTTTTTAAACAAATAATAAAACTCAAACCAAACAAATCCCCAGCGCCGAATGAAGTGTTTGCCAGGGTGCTTAAAGCATGCGAAGAGGATCTTTGCGAGCCACTGTCTACCATATTTAATAAATCCGTAGAGTCAAGCATAGTGCAGAGTCATGGAAGGTTGCTAATGTGCTACTTATTTTTAAGAAAGGAGATAGATCACTTACGTCAAACTATAGGAAATTAGCATAACGTTTATTGTGGGAAATTACTTGAATCGATAATTGCAAGTACAATTCGTGTTCATCTTGAAAAACATAAATTAATAAATGATTCGCAACATGGTTTTACAAATGGCCGTTCATGTTTAACAGATTTGCTATAATTTTATTCCAGCATAGTTGAGGCAGTTGATAGTGGTAAGGATTGTAATGTTGTGTACCTTGACTTTAGCAAAACTTTTGATACAGTGTCAGGTGAAAGACTGATTAAAAATATGGTATTAGGGGTGCTATATTAAGTTGGATTATTGCATGGCTACACCAAAGGAAACAGAGAGTTAGTATAAATGGGGTCAAGTCAGAGTGGGAAAATGTTGTAAGTAAAGTGCCTCAAGGCTCTGTCCTGGGACCTGTCCTCTGTTGTTTATAATATATATATAAATGATTTAGAATCAGGGTTGAGTAGCAACATTTGGAAATTTGCCGATTATACAAAAATCGGTAAAGAAATAAACACGGAAGTAAACCCCCTATCACTTCAAGTAAATCTAAATAGGATTTTGAAATGGTGAAAAGATTGGCAGATGCAGTTTAATGCTGATAAATGTAAAGTTTTGAGGCAAAATAATAAAGATAGTTACAAGATACGAGCTAGTTAGTGTAGAGATTGCGAAGTCGGATTGCGAAAGAGAACTGGGAGTTATGATTAGTAAGAACTTAAAACCAAAAGATCAATGCATGAATGTTCGTATTAAGGCGAATAGGATACTGGGATTTATCAATCGAAGCGTTAGAAACAAGACACCTGGTGTTGTTCTTCAGCTATATCTTGTTCTGGTTAGGCCCCATTTAGATTATGCAGTTCAGCTTTTGTCGCTGCACTATAGAATGGATATAAATTCACTTGAACGTGTCTAACGAAGGATGACGAAGTTAATCCCCCTAAATAGAAATCTTTATGAGTGGGATTTGGTGGTTATAAATAGGAGCTGCCTCGTATGGGCCAATAGGCCTTCTGCGGTTACCTTTGTTCTTAGGTAACTGCAGAAGGACCATACGAGGCAGCTCCTATTTATAACCACCAAATCCCACTCATAAAGGTTTCTAATTAGGGGGATTAACTTTGTTAGGAGCTGCCTCGTATGGGCCTTCTGCCGTTATCTAAGAATAAAGGTAACTGCAGAAGGCCTATTGGCCCATACGAGGCAGCTCCGATCTATAACCACCGAATCCCACTCATATACATGTCCAACCCACGTTTAAAACAGATAACCTTTATTCTTATCTTCATTAATTAAAGCCTCTGAGCTTTACACATGAAGCTGGAGCAACTGTGACATCCGTAAATGCTTTCCCATTATAACTAGTCATAAATGGTCAGAACAAAAACAAATTTGATAAAAATTTAAATGTATTTGTTTATTTTCACATGAAGGTAACATGTACATTAAAATATTTGCTGGCCCGAGGGTAAAACAGTTCAGGTTTTCCTAAGAATTAAACCTAAAGAATATAAAAAACTGTCTTGATCCATATGATGAAGACTTGGCTGAGTGAAGGCTTGAGGCTGGCTTCCAGCAGCAGCTTGTGGTGTGGTAGCTGCGACACTCTTGACCTGTTGGACGCCTCCGGACTCCATACTTCTCTTCATCCTGATGTCGGCCATTGTCTGTTCTATCAGGAAGGCCTCAACGATAGAATTTTTAACAAGCTTATATTTTGAACTTATTTATTGTTTGCTTTTTAGAATGTCCTGCGAGCAGTCTTCTCAGGAAGATTGTTTGCTGATGCATTTTCATGGGAGAAATTCCTTCCTGCCGCCTTCTTGGCTGAAGCCTTGAGCTTGGCTTCATCAGAGCACTTGTTGACTTTAAAATGCATTAACCGACCAGTAATTTTAACCTGTGTGAGGGCGCCTGAAGTAACACCTCGCCTCAAAGCCAGCTTCAGATGGATGTCAGCGTCCTTCTCGTTAACCGAGAAATTACAGACGACGAACTTCAGAATATCCTGACGAGAGGAGCCTTGACTATTATTAAGGAATGTGATGGCGGCAACAACCATCTCAGAATACTTGGGATGGTTCGCAGTCCTGTCCAAAACATTATCAGATGTCTTAGTTTTGGACCTTAAGACGACCATCTTGTGGGCTATTGTAAGACTCGATGCAGACAACTCGTATTGATCCTACACTTTCAAGAGGTAAGGAGTGATTGCGTTGACTTGTCTGCTAAGGCTACATATAACAGCTGAGGTCAGGTGAGTATTAGGCATAACAAGGGGCATATTAATAGGGAATTAAAAGTATCAACACATTTTTACAGGCTCATCATAGCCTGTGCTACATGGACACTTCCTTCTAAGTAGCTAAATCTAAAACAACAACGTATCAACACATGACAACTTAAAACAATGCATATAAATAGGATAAGTTTAGAAAGACATGGATAAATACTGGTTCGGTAACAGGGTTCTTGATTTGTGGACCCAATTATCGCGAAACGTGGGAGAGTTCCTTGATTGTTTCAAAGTGGGTTGGACATGTATATGAGTGGGATTTGGTGGTTATAAATAGAAACTGCCTCGTATGGACCTTCTGCAGTTACTTTTATTGTTATAATCATTAATTAAAGCCAGAGGGCTTTACACTTGTAGCTGGAGCAACTGTGACATCAATAAGTGTTTCCCCATTATAAATTCCCCTTCCCCAATGCTTCCAAGTAGGTTGTTTTAAACAAATAATAAAACTCAAACCAAACAAATCCCCAGCGCCGAATGAAGTGTTTGCCAGGGTGCTTAAAGCATGCGAAGAGGATCTTTGCGAGCCACTGTCTACCATATTTAATAAATCCGTAGAGTCAAGCATAGTGCAGAGTCATGGAAGGTTGCTAATGTGCTACTTATTTTTAAGAAAGGAGATAGATCACTTACGTCAAACTATAGGAAATTAGCATAACGTTTATTGTGGGAAATTACTTGAATCGATAATTGCAAGTACAATTCGTGTTCATCTTGAAAAACATAAATTAATAAATGATTCGCAACATGGTTTTACAAATGGCCGTTCATGTTTAACAGATTTGCTATAATTTTATTCCAGCATAGTTGAGGCAGTTGATAGTGGTAAGGATTGTAATGTTGTGTACCTTGACTTTAGCAAAACTTTTGATAATACAGTGTCAGGTGAAAGACTGATTAAAAATATGGTATTAGGGGTGCTATATTAAGTTGGATTATTGCATGGCTACACCAGAGGAAACAGAGAATTAGTATAAATGGGGTCAAGTCAGAGTGGGAAAATGTTGTAAGTAAAGTGCCTCAAGGCTCTGTCCTGGGACCTGTCCTCTGTTGTTTATAATATATATATAAATGATTTAGAATCAGGGTTGAGTAGCAACATTTGGAAATTTGCCGATTATACAAAAATCGGTAAAGAAATAAACACGGAAGCAAACCCCCTATCACTTCAAGTAAATCTAAATAGGATTTTGAAATGGTGAAAAGATTGGCAGATGCAGTTTAATGCTGATAAATGTAAAGTTTTGAGGCTAAATAATAATGATAGTTACAAGATACGAGCTAGTTAGTGTAGAGATTGCGAAAGAGAACTGGGAGTTATGATTAGTAAGAACTTAAAACCAAAAGATCAATGCATGAATGTTCGTATTAAGGCGAATAGGATACTGGGATTTATCAATCGAAGCGTTAGAAACAAGATACCTGGTGTTGTTCTTCAGCTATATCTTGTTCTGGTTAGGCCCCATTTAGATTATGCAGTTCAGCTTTTGTCGCTGCACTATAGAATGGATATAAATTCACTTGAACGTGTCTAACGAAGGATGACGAAGTTAATCCCCCTAAATAGAAATCTTTATGAGTGGGATTTGGTGGTTATAAATAGGAGCTGCCTCGTATGAGCCAATAGGCCTTCTGCGGTTACCTTTGTTCTTACGTAACTGCAGAAGGACCATACGAGGCAGCTTCTATTTATAACCACCAAATCCCACTCATAAAGATTTCTAATTTGGGGGATTAACTTTGTTAGGAGCTGCCTCGTATGGGCCTTCTGCAGTTACCTTAGAATAAAAGTAACTGCAGAAGGCCTATTGGCCCATACGAGGCAGCTCTGATCTATAACCACCGAATCCCACTCATATACATGTCCAACCCACTTTTAAAACAGATAACCTCTATTCTTATCTTCATTAATTAAAGCCTCTGAGCTTTACACATGAAGCTGGAGCAACTGTGACATCCGTAAATGCTTTCCCATTATAACTAGTCATAAATGGTCAGAACAAAAACAAATTTGATAAAAATTAAAATGTATTTGTTTATTTTCACATGAAGGTAACATGTACATCAAAATATTTGCTGGCCCGAGGGTAAAACAGTTCAGGTTTTCCTAGGAATTAAACCTAAAGAATATAAAAAACTGTCTTGATCCATATGATGAAGACTTGGCTGAGTGAAGGCTTGAGGCTGGCTTCCAGCAGCAGCTTGTGGTGTGGTAGCTGCGACACTCTTGACCTGTTGGACGCCTCCGGACTCCATACTTCTCTTCATCCTGATGTCGGCCATTGTCTGTTCTATCAGGAAGGCCTCAACGATAGAATTTTTAACAAGCTTATATTGTTTCTTTTTAGAATGCCTTTTGCGAGCAGTCTTCTCAGGAAGATTGTTTGCTGATGCATTTTCATGGGAGAAATTCCTTCCTGCCGCCTTCTTGGCTGAAGCCTTGAGCTTGGCTTCATCAGAGCACTTGTTGACTTTAAAATGCATTAACCGACCAGTAATTTTAACCTGTGTGAGGACACCTGAAGTAACACCTCGCCTCAAAGCCAGCTTCAGATGGATGTCAGCGTCCTTCTCGTTAACCGAGTAATTACAGACGACGAACTTCAGAATATCCTGACGAGAGGAGCCTTGACTATTATTAAGGAATGTGATGGCGGCAACAACCATCTCAGAATACTTGGGATGGTTCGCAGTCCTGTCCAAAACATTATCAGATGTCTTAGTTTTGGACCTTAAGACGACCATCTTGTGGGCTATTGTAAGACTCGATGCAGACAACTCGTATTGATCCTACACTTTCAAGAGGTAAGGAGTGATTGCGTTGACTTGTCTCCTAAGGCTACATATAACAGCTGAGGTCAGGTGAGTATTATGCATAACAAGGGGCATATTAATAGGGAATTAAAAGTATCAACACATTTTTACAGGCTCATCATAGCCTGTGCTACATGGACACTTCCTTCTAAGTAGCTAAATCTAAAACAACAACGTATCAACACATGACAACTTAAAACAATGCATATAATAGGATAAGTTTAGAAAGACATGGATAAATACTGGTTCGGTAACAGGGTTCTTGATTTGTGGACCCAATTATCGCGAAACGTGGGAGAGTTCCTTGATTGTTTCAAACGTGGGTTGGACATGTATATGAGTGGGATTTGGTGGTTATAAATAGAAACTGCCTCGTATGGACCTTCTGCAGTTACTTTTATTGTTATAATCATTAATTAAAGCCAGAGGGCTTTACACTTGTAGCTGGAGCAACTGTGACATCAATAAGTGTTTCCCCATTATAAATTCCCCTTCCCCAATGCTTCCAAGTAGGATGTTATTAAACAAATAATAAAACTCAAACCAAACAAATCCCCAGCGCCGAATGAAGTGTTTGCCAGGGTGCTTAAAGCATGCGAAGAGGATCTTTGCGAGCCACTGTCTACCATATTTAATAAATCCGTAGAGTCAAGCATAGTGCAGAGTCATGGAAGGTTGCTAATGTGCTACTTATTTTTAAGAAAGGAGATAGATCACTTACGTCAAACTATAGGAAATTAGCATAACGTTTATTGTGGGAAAATTACTTGAATCGATAATTGCAAGTACAATTCGTGTTCATCTTGAAAAACATAAATTAATAAATGATTCGCAACATGGTTTTACAAATGGCCGTTCATGTTTAACAGATTTGCTATAATTTTATTCCAGCATAGTTGAGGCAGTTGATAGTGGTAAGGATTGTAATGTTGTGTACCTTGACTTTAGCAAAACTTTTGATACAGTGTCAGGTGAAAGACTGATTAAAAATATGGTATTAGGGGTGCTATATTAAGTTGGATTATTGCATGGCTACACCAAAGGAAACAGAGAGTTAGTATAAATGGGGTCAAGTCAGAGTGGGAAAATGTTGTAAGTAAAGTGCCTCAAGGCTCTGTCCTGGGACCTGTCCTCTGTTGTTTATAATATATATATAAATGATTTAGAATCAGGGTTGAGTAGCAACATTTGGAAATTTGCCGATTATACAAAAATCGGTAAAGAAATAAACACGGAAGTAAACCCCCTATCACTTCAAGTAAATCTAAATAGGATTTTGAAATGGTGAAAAGATTGGCAGATGCAGTTTAATGCTGATAAATGTAAAGTTTTGAGGCAAAATAATAAAGATAGTTACAAGATACGAGCTAGTTAGTGTAGAGATTGCGAAGTCGGATTGCGAAAGAGAACTGGGAGTTATGATTAGTAAGAACTTAAAACCAAAAGATCAATGCATGAATGTTCGTATTAAGGCGAATAGGATACTGGGATTTATCAATCGAAGCGTTAGAAACAAGACACCTGGTGTTGTTCTTCAGCTATATCTTGTTCTGGTTAGGCCCCATTTAGATTATGCAGTTCAGCTTTTGTCGCTGCACTATAGAATGGATATAAATTCACTTGAACGTGTCTAACGAAGGATGACGAAGTTAATCCCCCTAAATAGAAATCTTTATGAGTGGATTTGGTGGTTATAAATAGGAGCTGCCTCGTATGGGCCAATAGGCCTTCTGCGGTTACCTTTGTTCTTAGGTAACTGCAGAAGGACCATACGAGGCAGCTCCTATTTATAACCACCAAATCCCACTCATAAAGGTTTCTAATTAGGGGGATTAACTTTGTTAGGAGCTGCCTCGTATGGGCCTTCTGCCGTTATCTAAGAATAAAGGTAACTGCAGAAGGCCTATTGGCCCATACGAGGCAGCTCCGATCTATAACCACCGAATCCCACTCATATACATGTCCAACCCACGTTTAAAACAGATAACCTTTATTCTTATCTTCATTAATTAAAGCCTCTGAGCTTTACACATGAAGCTGGAGCAACTGTGACATCCGTAAATGCTTTCCCATTATAACTAGTATATAATGGTCAGAACAAAAACAAATTTGATAAAAATTTAAATGTATTTGTTTATTTTCACATGAAGGTAACATGTACATTAAAATATTTGCTGGCCCGAGGGTAAAACAGTTCAGGTTTTCCTAAGAATTAAACCTAAAGAATATAAAAAACTGTCTTGATCCATATGATGAAGACTTGGCTGAGTGAAGGCTTGAGGCTGGCTTCCAGCAGCAGCTTGTGGTGTGGTAGCTGCGACACTCTTGACCTGTTGGACGCCTCCGGACTCCATACTTCTCTTCATCCTGATGTCGGCCATTGTCTGTTCTATCAGGAAGGCCTCAACGATAGAATTTTTAACAAGCTTATATTGTTTCTTTTTAGAATGCCTTTTGCGAGCAGTCTTCTCAGGAAGATTGTTTGCTGATGCATTTTCATGGGAGAAATTCCTTCCTGCCGCCTTCTTGGCTGAAGCCTTGAGCTTGGCTTCATCAGAGCACTTGTTGACTTTAAAATGCATTAACCGACCAGTAATTTTAACCTGTGTGAGGGCGCCTGAAGTAACACCTCGCCTCAAAGCCAGCTTCAGATGGATGTCAGCGTCCTTCTCGTTAACCGAGAAATTACAGACGACGAACTTCAGAATATCCTGACGAGAGGAGCCTTGACTATTATTAAGGAATGTGATGGCGGCAACAACCATCTCAGAATACTTGGGATGGTTCGCAGTCCTGTCCAAAACATTATCAGATGTCTTAGTTTTGGACCTTAAGACGACCATCT
>NW_027190941.1:0-21860 GCF_040958095.1 Procambarus clarkii
AGTCATCACCACAGCAGCAAACATCCCAATCCTCCCCACCACCACAATCTTCCTAAAATGGCAGATGTATTGAAAAGACAAAAAATTAAACTTCCATTTATGGCCCATGATATGTATATATATGTTGAATATTCATTACATGAGACAAATGTAAATATCCCTGTAGATGATCAGGAAAGCATATTCTACATATCTAACAAGGGAGTTGGTATGAGTCTGCATAACAAGAAAACTGGAAATTATTGTCGAATTGTAAAACTTGCCATATATAATTCGAATGATAAAAAATTATAGAAAAATGTTCCAACCAGTACTCTTTGCCAGGTTATATTGCTGGTTATGAGGTGATTGAATGCCTATTGTTTGCTGCTAAAACCATTGCTACTGAACACAATGTTTTTTCCATAATTCAACGTCCAGTTTTCATTGTGTGTAATGAAAGATTAATTATTGATATTTTGCATTATATAATAACAAATCTAATGATTAACGATGTATGGTGTAATGAATGGAAATGTGTTCCTAAAGCTAAAGATAAAATCAAGATCATATTATGGACATTTACAAATTTATCTGATTGGATGGAAGCCAAACGTTTATTTAAAACTGCTATTGTTCATAATTCCCAATTAAAATACTCTCTCTCTCATACGACCAACCTATCCCAGTTAAATTTTTGTAAACTTCAAGATATTTTACCCAGTTACTATAAAAATGTAAGTCGCGAAAAGAGACATGCCCATATAATTAATCGGCATAGACAACCCATTGTAATAAAGCCTAGAATATATGTGAATTTCAATCCTCAGGATGAATTTGGAACAAATATTACTACTCAATACAATAATTGTCTTAAGGTTTTTAACAGGTAATAAATAATTACTTATTATTTAATTAATTTTATAGTTTTAGTTAAAACTTTTATGTGATTATTTGAATATAAATTTAATAATGATGGATTACTTTTCCCTAATGATTTATAATATCGGGCACTATGAACTGCTTCATATACAATTAATTTAAAAAGAAATAAATAGTCTTGGTATGTTACAGAATCCCCCCACTCCTGCCATATGATTGCTTCATTTTTAGTTGAACGACATCTTTTCATTTTATTAAATATTGAAACAAGATTTGTTTCTTCATGTAAAATGGCGTTTTTTAAAATGTCATGTTTACTGATTGTCCAACAAGATATGAGACCTAAATTATAGTCACTTCCAAAAAATATAAAATACAATACTGTTAAACTAAATAGTTGTTGAGAATTTATATTTAATTTAACCATAATATGATTATAATTGTTTAATCCAATGCATGATTGTCCATTATATGGTGGGATAACCAACATAACACGATCATCCTCTCGAAGAATGTACATTGCTGATATATCAGAGTCATTACTTATAATTATGTAACGGGAATTTTTATTTAAAATTTTATTAATAAAACGAAATAGAGTTATTTCACCCTCATTTCGTTGATCAAAAGGTAATGATTCAGTTGATAATAGAAATATGATATTAGGATGTTGAATGTCCATTTTTTTTTTATCATTGCAATTGTACATTTTTCTAAGGATAATTTTTCATGGGGAGAAAGAATGGAAAAGGGGTCAGATTTTTGTTGATTGCTACGATTTTTTGTAAAGAGAGACTTTCCATCCATAACAAAGTGTATTATCATATTATTACAAGTTCTTCCCTTATTATTAGTATTAGTATTAGTATTAGTATTAGTATTATGATCATCATCATCATCGGTGTTATTGTTACTTAGTAAATTCATGAGAATATCACAATAGGCACAAATTATATTACATACTTTTTGGGCTGTAGCATTGATATCAATTGTTCCAACTTGTTTCCCTTTTATGGTATGTGCATGGAAAAAAACTGAACCATCAATCCCAATATATTTTAAATGGCTAAGACCTGAAGGAAAGAATTTCTTTAAATATTGATTTAGCTCTTTGTCATTTTGAACAGTTAACATTATCTTGGTATTAGTTAAACATTTATTGAAGAAATGAAGACCCATAATATTGTATAAAAAATAAGCTTTTGTAAGTTCTTATATAATAGTTGAGATAAAAATATATAAATTATATTATTAAATTAATGCTTCATTTCCAGAATCATCGGGTGAATGAAATAATAACCACCTCCAGAAGAAACATGTGAAAATGGACAAATTTAAAAAAAAAAACTTGTTTTGAAGAAGTCTTCTAAAGAACAAAATCTAGAGCCCCGGAAAAGTGTAACCAACTTAAGAAGGACAGGAGGCCCCATTGAAGACCGACAGACGGCCCAAGAAGACAGGAAGAAGTCTTCTAAAGTACAAAATTTAGAGCCCCGGAAAAGTGTAACCAACTTAAGAAGGACAGGAGGCCCCATTGAAGACCGACAGACGGCCCAAGAAGACAGGAAGAAGTCTTCTAAAGTACAAAATTTAGAGCCCCGGAAAAGTGTAACCAACTTAAGAAGGACAGGAGGCCCCATTGAAGACCGACAGACGGCCCAAGAAGACAGGAAGAAGTCTTCTAAAGTACAAAATCTAGAGCCCCGGAAAAGTGTAACCAACTTAAGAAGGACAGGAGGCCCCATTGAAGACCGACAGACGTCCCAAGAAGACGAGAAGAAGTCTTCTAAAGAACAAAATCTAGAGCCCCGGAAAAGTGTAACCAACTTAAGAAGGACAGGAGGCCCCATTGAAGACCGACAGACGTCCCAAGAAGACGGGAAGAAGTCTTCTAAAGAACAAAATCTAGAGCCCCGGAAAAGTGTAACCAACTTAAGAAGGACAGGAGGCCCCATTGAAGACCGACAGACGTCCCAAGAAGACGGGAAGAAGTCTTCTAAAGAACAAAATCTAGAGCCCCGGAAAAGTGTAACCAACTTAAGAAGGACAGGAGGCCCCATTGAAGACCGACAGACGTCCCAAGAAGATGGGAAGAAGTCTTCTAAAGAACAAAATCTAGAGCCCCGGAAAAGTGTAACCAACTTAAAAAGGACAGGAGGCCCCATTGAAGACCGACAGACGTCCCAAGAAGGTGGGAAGAAGCGAAAACGGACGTTTTCTAAAGAAGAACAAAATCAAGAGGTAAATGAAGAAGCTAAACCAAAATCTGGAAATTTTATAGAAAAGATTAATCCCAAAAATATCCAAGTAAAAGAAAAATATATTGGGTGTTGTTGTTTACATGATAAAGTTATATCAAGACAATTTGCTATTGTAGACGGAAGAATTAATATCCTAAATAACAGGTTGAATTTTATAAATGAAAGATTGGATATTGTTATGGAAAGTAATAGAGAACAAAACATTAAGAAAATAAATACGTTATTGAATAATATAAATGAGAAATTGTATATTTTGGAACAAGAGAAAAAAGAATTAAGATCCTAAATATTATATGGGATAATTAATTTATATGAGAAATTGGATATTTTGAAAGTCATAGAGATTTACATTATTAGATGGGTAGTAGTATATTTACATTATTAGATGGGTAGTAGTATATAGTATAAAAGAAGTATGTATATGAACCATTAACACAAAGAGGAGCTGAAGAATAAGTAACAAAAATGGTTGAAATATATGAAATAATACCTAATTCTGAAATAGATAATTTTACTTCTATGTTTCTTACACCAGAATTAAAGGATAGATTTATGAACAAATATTCTTCAATGATCAATTTTGATATGTGTATTAGAGATATGGTATGGGAGTTATGTGCTACCCCACTTATTCCAACTTATGTCCAAAAAGAAATTGAAGATTTGTTGTTAACAAAAGCCATTAAAGAAAAATATATAAATAATACTGATTTAAAATTTATTCCTCGTATAAAAGACCAAACAATTGAAACGGATAAAAAAGTTTATATTAAGGTTGAGGAATTTACCCATTTTTTATGGAATAAAGTCAAAATTCAAATACATTTTGAAATGATAAGTTACCAACGACATCTATGCCAAGAAATTTATCAAAAGATGAGTAACGAACTAGATTATTTTTTCTTACACCCCAATATTATTGGTGCATATGAATTAAATAAATTATCACTTGTAGCATCTTTAGCTTACACACTACAGAATCTACATAAAATGTCTTGGCATGCATCCAGTTTTCAATTTATAAACGACCACAAAAAAGAGATTAAGTATTATCCTCAAATTGTAAATGGTATTAAACAAGAAATGTCTAATTCTTGGCTTTATATGAGTTTACTAAATGAGATGGTATATAAATGTAACCATAAATATAATGGTCAAATAAATGTTGTTTCCCT
Source organism: Procambarus clarkii (assembly GCF_040958095.1). Classification (NCBI taxonomy): domain Eukaryota; kingdom Metazoa; phylum Arthropoda; class Malacostraca; order Decapoda; family Cambaridae; genus Procambarus; species Procambarus clarkii. The sequence continues at coordinate 4,298 of NW_027190941.1, forward strand.
TAGAAATTTAGCCAAGTTCTCTAAAAAAAACACTTGCTAATTATACAGAAGAAGAAAAAATAATTATTTTGAAAATAGTTAAAGATATTAAAAAACAAACAATGTCAGAGTGTTCATGGTTTTGTTTAGGGTTACTTGATTCATTATGTATGTAGTTAGTTATATGTTCTATTTTTAGTCAATATTTTTAGTCAATTTTGTAATTGTTATAAATATAACATAATAAAATATATAGCTGTTTTATTTGTTATTTTGTTACCTAAAGATCAGAAATATAAAAAAAATATTAAAAAAATAGAGAATGTTTATATGTCAAAAAGAAGTTAATTCCTTAAAAGAATGTGCTTTCAGTTATATGCCTTTTTCCTATGAAAGTTGGTCGTGGAGTATTAATAATTCCTCAGAGAATAATTCAAAATTTGATGAATATTATTACCTTCCACTACATGACAATAAAGGATTTTATCAAATTGTTACCATGTTTCTCAAATATTGTAGCCAAATATATAATTCACTCTCTAATGATAAAAACCATAATCATAATGAATATATAGCAGGAAGATGCCGACTACGCCAATTACCAGGACTCTTGCTCTTAGGTTATGATATTTTGAAAAAAAAGAAAGGGTTAGTATCTTTCTCATTTTTCACCAGTGATTTGCCATGCACTTGGGTTATTCCAACCTCGATTTCTAATTTTTCTGAAATTGTTACCAATCCAGGTTGGATTGCAACTACAATGCTAAAACCTAAAATACCTCCTGTTTTTAATTTACCCCACCCTATTAGTATCTTCAGTCTTGCTGACAGTGGTTTAGTAGTAGCTTATCATTGGTCATCTATTCTCTTTTTGCTCTTAGAACCCATATTGGTGATACCTTCTTCTCAGCTTCAATCTAAAAATCTAAAGGGTAAGTGGGATCCACATCAATTAGTAAATAAAAGTAAAAAATATCTTAATGATAAAGAAGCAAGTTTAAAACTTCTCGGTTCTCATTATATCATTCAATATTTTCCCAAGTCTCATCTTAATGAAAATACATTTTCTATTGCAGTCTTTAACTCAAAGCATTTACCGATCAACCAAGAACTACAACACGATTCATTTCAACCCTCAGATTTTATGAAATCCCTCATTTGGGGTATTTCTCTTCTACAACTGAGTCAAGAAAGTCTGAAATAAATAATGGCAACAAGTTCTTATTCCTCTCTACCACATCCTCCTCCTCCTCCTCCTCCTCCTCCTCCTCCTTATTCAATCATAAAACTGCAAAGTAGTGATGGTGATATTTTTGAAGTAGAATATGATATTATCAGACAGAGTGGTGTTATAAAAACCATTTTAAATGATTTGAGTGATGATACCAATGATGAAGCTATTCCTCTTCCAAATGTAAACACTATTATTTTAAAAAAAATAATTGAATGGTGTGGTTACCATCACAATAATAATGATAGTTCTATAATGTCATTTTCAAAATGGGATTTTGATTTTTTTGAACAAGATACATTGTTGCCAATAATTTTGGCAGCTGATTACTTAAATATTAAAGATCTAACTGATAAAGGAATCAAAATGTTTGCCAATATTATTAAAAAATTGACAGCAGAAGAAATCAGAGAAATATTTCATATAACTAACGATTTGACACCTGAAGAAGAAGAAGAAATTATTAAAGAAACTAACTGGTGTAAATTTATATAATTATAAGACCAGAAAGGATGTAAAGAATAATTACTGTGGAGTTCGTAAACCGTAGACTTTTTATTAATGGTTAATGAAGGCAGAGGACATGACCTCTTGGGTGTTAGTAATAATTAGATGCTAGAAATTAGGTTTTGAAGATTTAGAAATCATGATTTTCTACATGAAATCATGATTTTCTACATGATTTTTTGTATGAACCAAAATGGGGGACTGGAGCTAGAGTCTGTGAACTCTGTTTCTTTTTTTTATATCCATTTAAAGGAGAAAATACAATATTTGATAATAGCTGTTGATATGTATTAATTAGATCCATATTAAATGATTATAGTAAGTAACAAACAGTACACTGATGAGGAAACATTATATAATGTTATTATATAGTCTGTTGATATGCATACTCCTTTTTTTTCTTATAATTATTCTCTAAATATTCATTATATTTTTGAATACACCAATCATATGACATCAAATATACATAATATATTATCAGTAACAAAAAAAAAGAAGTTAATGAATAAAGTAAGATAATAATAAAATATTCATCATTATTATCATTTATTACATTTTCACTAACTTCTACTGAGAATGTACTCTGTTCCGTTAACACTAAAGTGTTATTTTCGTAATTTACCATTTTTAATTACTTATTTGGAAAGACTAAGGAGACTCAGGGGTAGGCAGGAACTTGTGTTAATCTCCTTTCCCATACTACTCCTTTATATAGCTATCAAACAAATATATATCATTATTATTTTTTATTTATAGACAGGTACACTATTTTTCGGGTAATCATTATTTGTTTATGTTGTAATTTATGGAAAACAATTTGACACTCTTTTTTTTTTGGGGGGGGGGTAAATGTATTATATATATATATAGAGAGAAGCTATATCCTAACTTATTGTATATGATTTTGGTGGAGGGTGACGACCACTATCATTGTCCATGATTAGAGGTAATCACACACAGGAGCCTAATGTAGAAAGATGTAACCAGAATGAAGCTAATATTGCCGAAGTTTCACTGAAAGGAGAGAGCGTGGAGAATAAGGCGGAGAGTTTAGCCAAGTATATTGTGTTTTCACTGATGGAGAAGACAAAGGCGACAACTAATGATAAAGTTGAAGAAACACTCCTCAGATGTATCAAGACGATGGTGCACAGTCACGAAAAACAATTTAAGGGAATATTTAAAAAATTGGACATTACTCATGACACTGGATATGTGACATTTGTTGAAGTTTTCAATGAACTATTTGAAGGTGAAAAGATGGCTATTACTTGGGGCAGGATAATTGCACTATATGCTTTTGGTGGACAGATGGCTTTGTATTGCAAAGACAAAAATATGGAGGACTTGAGCGAAAAAATAGTAACATTTATGAGCAAATATGCCAGTGAAATAGTGGCACCATTTGTGACGATGGCTGGTGGATGGATAAAAATATGTGAAGAATTTCCAGCAGAAGAAGGTGATACGTTGCTGGTTTAGATATCATTGTCCCTGCAGGTGTATAAAGCCTCTCTCTCTCTCTCTCTCTCTCTCTCTCTCTCTCTCTCTCTCTCTCTCTCTCTCTCTCTCTCTCTCTCTCTCTCTCTCTCTCTCTCTCTCTCTCTCTCTCTCTCTCTCTCTCTCTCTCTCTCTCTCTCTCTCTCTCTCTCTCTCTCTCTCTCTCTCTCTCTCTCTCTCTCTCTCTCTCTCTCTCTCTCTCTCTCTCTCTCTCTCTCTCTCTCTCTCTCTCTCTCTCTCTCTCTCTCTCTCTCTCTCTCTCTCTCTCTCTCTCTCTCTCTCTCTCTCTCTCTCTCTCTCTCTCTCTCTCTCTCTCTCTCTCTCTCTCTCTCTCTCTCTCTCTCTCTCTCTCTCTCTCTCTCTCTCTCTCTCTCTCTCTCTCTCTCTCTCTCTCTCTCTCTCTCTCTCTCTCTCTCTCTCTCTCTCTCTCTCTCTCTCTCTCTCTCTCTCTCTCTCTCTCTCTCTCTCTCTCTCTCTCTCTCTCTCTCTCTCTCTCTCTCTCTCTCTCTCTCTCTCTCTCTCTCTCTCTCTCTCTCTCTCTCTCTCTCTCTCTCTCTCTCTCTCTCTCTCTCTCTCTCTCTCTCTCTCTCTCTCTCTCTCTCTCTCTCTCTCTCTCTCTCTCTCTCTCTCTCTCTCTCTCTCTCTCTCTCTCTCTCTCTCTCTCTCTCTCTCTCTCTCTCTCTCTCTCTCTCTCTCTCTCTCTCTCTCTCTCTCTCTCTCTCTCTCTCTCTCTCTCTCTCTCTCTCTCTCTCTCTCTCTCTCTCTCTCTCTCTCTCTCTCTCTCTCTCTCTCTCTCTCTCTCTCTCTCTCTCTCTCTTCTCTCTTTCTCTCTATCTCTCTCTCTCTCTCTCATTCTCTCTCTTTTTCCTCATCCACAATAACTTGAACCTCCCCAAAGTCAGATAGAAGAAAATTATAAAATTGAAATTATTGGCTACATGGCCATGTATGATATATAAGACAACCCTCAACCTTATATTCCTTATATTAGTTCTCCACTGTGAAGGGAAGAGACCTCGCTTGGAGTTCGTATATATATACTATATATTGTAAAAGTGTAAAAAGTATTATTAAAACATATAGTTTTTCATTTCAACAGATATCATTAATCTTTATGGACACTCAGAGTTTCAGTGCTGGAATAGAAACTTTTCTACAAATGGGGGAACAGGAACCTCTAGTCATGGATGAGGTAAAAAAAAAAAAAAAAAAAAAAAAAAAAAAAAAAAAATCTATATCATCATCTGAGACTCCTCATTACAAATTTTCATAAGATTGTGATTTGTCATAAGATTGTGATTTTATATTTTTTTGTCATCTTATAAGGTAAATGTGGTACGATTTGATATGAGATTACAATTCGAGGGGGACAGCAAGGACCAACACTCCCGAGGCACAGAGCGCCGGTGCAGGTGCAGTAGGCGCAGCAAAGACCAGCACTCCCGAGGCACAGAACATCGGCGTAGCAAAGACCAACACTCTCGAGGCACAGAGCGACAGCGCAGCAAAGACCAACACTCCCGAGGCACAAAGCGACAACACTCCCGAGGCACAGAGCGACAGCGCAGCAGGCGCAGCAAAGACCAACACTCCCGAGGCACAGAGCGACAACACTCCCGAAGCACAGAGCGACAGCGCAGCAGGCGCAGCAAAGACCAACACTCCCGAGGCACAGAGCGACAGCGCAGCAGGCGCAGTAAAGACCAACACTCCCGAGGCATAGAGCGACAGCGCAGCAGACGCAGCAAAGACCAGCACTCCCGAGGCGGAGAATGGAGGCGCAGTAAAGACCAGCACTCCCGAGGCGGAGAATGGAGGCGCAGTAAAGACCAGCACTCCCGAGGCAAAGACCAGCACTCCCGAGGCGGAGAATGGAGGCGCAGTAAAGACCAGCACTCCCGAGGCAAAGACCAGCACTCTCGAGGCAAAGACCAGCACTCTCGAGGTGGAGAATGGAGGCTCAGTAAAGACTGTCACCTCCTTGAGTTATCACAGAGTAGCGGCGCTCCAAAGACCAACTTCAATCATACTGCTCTTACACCACCACCTGTGCTGACCTGATGCTAGGAGAAAGAGGAAGGGTTGAATTGTACTTACCTCAGTACACGCATGAGGTTTCAGCAGGTGAACACCTTTCTGTTGTAGTTCTGAAATAATTTTAAAAATAATATAATCACATGATATGACTCCTTTTGAATTTTAATTTATTCCTAGATATTATTTTCACTCTTAAGGTTTTCTTTATAGTTAAAAATGAATAATAATAATAATAATAATAATAATAATAATAATAATAATAATAATAACCTCTTTAAAAAAAAGAGAAAGAGGAAAAAGAAAAAATTGAAAATTTTGTCTCAATGGCATATTTCCCATCAAAAGGAGGAATTTACAGTCCCAGTGAAAATGAAGAATCTAATAATAAAATTAGAAAAAACAAAACAGCTACAACAACAGCAACAGAATCTAAACCAACACCAACACCAACACCAAGAACAACTAGTGAAAGAAAAAGTGAACAAAATCGAAGAAAATCTCAACAACAACAACAACAACAACAACGTCGATACCGCATACCATTTGTCAAAACAGCAGGTGGACTCTTACCCTCTAGTGACGCATATCGTGTAAACCGAGATGGTCACATTAAAAACGAGAAAAATCACTTTAATAGGGATGTTTATATTGATGATTATGATTTAGAGGAAAGAACGCGAATAGCTAGAGTTGAAAGACGTTTACAGTATATTGAGGAGTGTTTAGGTAAGAGTAACATCATTAAAGCTGAACCAATAACAGCTTTAATTTATACACATGAAAGTGCTCAATTTATTATAAATAAAGTTTATCATAACTGGATTAGATTTATGGGACATGTGGCTCAGCAACTTATGTCTAGAACAATTGAAAATTTGTTTGGAGCTGCTGATCAATATTTGTTTGAGGGTTGGTTTGAAATTCAAAAAAATTTAAGATCACCCCCACTAAATTATCATTTTATCGACTATAAGGAAAATGTATTAGAAGTAAATAAGGAAATTTTGAATTTGGCGTTAGAAGGTGATAGAGATCAAAATGGTAAACTCCTCTATCCTCAAGATTGTGAGTATATTAATCTTTATTTGGACAATACTACTAATAATGTGTATATTTTTTATTCAATAAATGAATTAATAAACATATATAAAACAAAAACAGATGATGATAAAAATTATATAAACAAGGATAATGATCGGTCTCTTGTAAGTGGCCTAGATGCTTATAGTTTGGTTATGCCTGGAGCTGATAAACGATATAAGGTGTTAGGTTCCCATCGTATTTTATATAATACATTTGTAAATATGTCTAATGGAGAAATGTTCAACACTAGTCTAAATGGAATGGGAATGTCAGCTCTTAACGTCTGTGTTATTATTGTTCATGCCATGATTCATTTAAAATGTTTACTTGATAAAAATATACTTCCCACTGAGAAAATGCGACACTCTAACAAACATTTCATTGAAGAAGTAATAAAACATGTTCCTTCCACATTATTCGGGCATCCCATGTTACCAATTGTTACCTTCAAAGACCAATAAAAAAACAATTTAATAACAATTTAATTAATTTTTAAAAAATAAGAAAACAATGTCGTGGAATATGACTACAAAGCCACTTTTATCATATTTTCCTTCTGATATAACTAGTGATACTAATGTAATTATTACAACTAGTGACACTACGTCAACAATAACAACAACAACAACAACAACTACATCCACTGCAACATCTACAATTACTACTGATATATTGTCACCAATAAACAATGATGACAATAGTAATAATAATAATAATGATGATAATATTAATAATTATTTTAACAGTAAACAAATGTTAGATACTGAAGATTTTACTCAAGATATGTTTTTTTATAAATATGTACGATATCTTAACGAGGAAAAAAGAGCACCAGCTCTTCTTGTTTTTGATTTCGATAATACATTAGCCATATATGATGAACAACAACATTTACAACTGAATTTGTCAGATAGTTTTCCCTCAGTATATACACGGCCATTTTTATATGAGATGTTAGATTATATGAAAGCCACCAACAAACACAATATTCTTATTTTATGGACAGCAGGAAAACGATCATATATTCAAAATGTTTTAACTTTATTGAACATGTGTCAATATTTTACACATATTTTAACGTATTATGACTGTGTTTTATCTAAAAATAAATATGGTGTTAGTAAGTCATATAAATATATTGTCAATAAATACCCTAAATATTCAGATATGAGAGCCATACTGATAGATAACTGGGCTGTTTATAATGCTTTGGGAAGGAAAAGAAAGAGTTATAAGACAAATTATGATGATGGAATAGTCAAACAGCAATACAGTCGACTCATATCTATCAAACCTTATACCATATATGACGTGGTGAAAGAATTTGGGGCTTTCAATATACCCCCTCATCAAATAAATGATATTGATATGTTTATTCGTTCTAAAGGCTTAAACGGCAAAACCAATAATAATTATAATCATAATAATGGAACAGATTCATCCACACCAGGAAAATTAGACCAGTACCCATCATATGGGGACACAGCTCTCTTATCCTTAATATGTTTCTGTGAAAGAGAAATCTTTGGGATAGTAGCAACTCCGACTATACAAAACAAAAGAAGTATAAACAGTGACTACTATATTATTATGCTTGAAAACGATCAGTTATCATTGATAAATAGAAACAAGGTAGAAAATAGTAATATGATCAGAAGTAGACAATGCCGTCCCCTTATATGGATACAAATTTCAACTTAATGATGGTAGTACTATTAATATCTATTTTATATTTCTATAAGTTTGATTAAGTAAGTACTCGTGGGATTATGCCTGAAAGCTTCTAAGGCAGAATCCCGGCTGGAGAAGCAACAATATGGTGTTCAGCTGACATTGGAATGGTCAAAGAGCGATTGGTTTGTAACCCTATGACTCAATGATCGTTAGTCATCTTGTGTTAATTCATCATCATCATCATCATTCATTCCATACGTTTTTATTTCGGATATGATTTTTTCTATTAATTCAAGTTGGTTATTTAACATTAATTCTTGTTCATGTATAGTGTCAATAGTTGAAAGGTTAACCCTTTTCCATAATTCATTTTTACTTTCCTCTGTTTTTCTGTAAATTTCTTCAATGTTGCTTTTATAAATTTCTTGAGAGTTTTTTAGTTGCCATTGATAATGTTCATGTAACTGTTGTATACAAAATTTATTATTGTTTTCCAATTGGTTTACATTATTTTGAAATGTGTTTTGAATTTCATTTATTTTTGAATTAGAGATTGTATTCATATTTACACAACTTTTTATGAGTTCATTCATGCGTTTGCATAACAGAAAACAAAGGTAAATCAATTGAGTGTTGATTGAAAATGGTGTATAAAGATGACTACGTTCAAGGGCAAATAGAAACTGTTCAAATAATTTATATACACCAAAAATTCTGTCCATGAGATTGGGTTCATCCATATTTTCGTTTTCAAGTTCATTGATTGCACAATGTATAAGGTTGGTTAGTAGATCGTTAATGAGGGATGAACCTACTATTTGGTCAATATTATCGGTATTTTTAAAGAATTCATTTAATTTTTGAAGATTTTCTTTCGGTTTAAATTCTTTCATATCATTTTTCTTATCTTCTTGTAATGCTAATTTGAACAGCGTTGAACATATTATCAAAGGAAATGGGTTTAGTCTCTCTGGACTATTTTCATTTTCGGGTAAAATTTTAATTTCATTTACAAAGAGTGTTTTTAGAATAGATTTTTCAAAGTCTAAATAAATTTGAAAAGCTTTTTTATATTTTTTATTTTTAAGGGCATCATTAAGATTAATAATATCCAAGGTTGATTTTGAAGTCATTTTTTTTATTTTATTTTACTTTGTTAATTTGGTTGTTTTATGGACTCAATAAACTCGTTGTGATCTTTCATTTCAGCCAAAAAATTTATATTATGGGTAATATTCCCTAGAGAATTTTTAGAAATGAAGTTTGTGCCAGTATCTCGAGCTAATATATTTGGTAAAAATGTTGCCATATTCTTTAAAACTAATTTTTCATTACTGCATATATTTGTAAGGGAAATGAATCCTATATGAGATGAATAAGCAGTATTAGGAGGGGTTGTTTCTAATATCCTAATCATACATTCTCCATTGGATTCGTCAGTGGAAATATCAATATTTGAATTTTTTTCCGGTTTCAAGTTAATATCTAATATTTTACTAGGGTACATTCCCATTGCAATATCGAGAATGGAAACATCATTAATGTTATTTACCACATCCACATTTAGATCATCATTAAATGTATTGAAATACCGTTTTAAATTATCAGTATTTGAAGTTAAATGACTTTGATACGTTTTAACCATAGGTTTCTCAGTTGCAATATGAGACAGATAAGAAAATTTTGTCTCATGTATAAAAGAAGGGGGATGAATATCTATAGGTCTAACAGGATTTTTGAGCTGTTGTAATACATTGGGTGAACTGGTATTGGTTTGGGTGGATATTTTAGGTTTAAGAGCTCGTTTTAATTGTATACATTCAGTGGATTGATTTTTGGTAGTAGTTGTAGTAAAAATAGCTCTTCCTTGTCTGTTAACAATAAGAATGTTATGCATCGTGAAGATACATCGACCATTGAGAGGCGGTAATTCTTTAAGATCATCGAGGGAGTCAGAAAGAGCAATTGCTATAGCTATATAATCATGAGTCCTATGTGTCGATAATGGTTCACAGTATGACAATCGATTATTTCTTATTTGTAAGAGCCGTTGCTGAGATTTAATTAACTGAGCATAATAAATACTCATTATATTGTTAATATCAAAGATTTTTAAATCCACTGAATTAAAATCATCCTTTTTTATAACTTTAATAAATCGTGAAGAAGGAGGAGCGCTTATTCCCTTTTCATTGTCATTCCATTGTTCGTTTTTTAATGGACGTTTATAGTAACCGTTTTCCAAAGGATATGGGAGACTTTCTACAAATTTTGTATAAATTTTAGTTAAATCGTCAACATTTATTTCATTTATTTCGTCTATTATTTCTTTAGTGTTAACCCAAACAATTTTAATATTTTGATCTATGAGATTTGATGGCATAGCTAAAATTTGTAACAAAATGTTGGGATTGGGTAAGATAACATTACCAGGGAAGAAAGATATGTTCTGTGTTTGTTTAATTTGGGGATAAATTTTGTAATTAATACCGAAACTAGATAGAGCATGCCAGAAATATCCTAAATTATAGGTGTGTATTCCAATGTTATTATGACACATTTCATTATAATGAAAATCATTTAAAGTTTCCCGAAAGATTAAACCCATTTTCACATACAAACATGGTTGGCATATGGCAGATAAACTTATATAGGTATTGGATTTGGATAATTTTTCTTGGGCTTTCATATAGAGTTGTTCAAGTTGAAGTAAATAATAATCTTTATCTTCTGTTTTTACATTAGGTAAAATTGCATGTTTACAAATACATTGAGTACCTATCATATTTATTTGTTCTCTAATCATCGTTCTAATTAAATTATGTTGGGGTGAATCATCATTAATTTTAGAAATGATATTAATGACATCAGAATTAACTATCGGATTTTTTATTGAAAGTGATGATGTCGGTGATTGAGGTAAAGATGAAGACATTTATTTACCTTTTTATTTTAATTTATAATAAAAAATATATGAAAATATGAATAGTCCTGTAGGGATTCCAAATACAACCAATCCTGTACAATCACCAAACCCACTATCAAACCCATCCACCAAACCAACCAGCACAAAACCAACAAACAAACACCATAACACAACAATCAGTAGTTGGTCTAACTCCGAATTCATCTATAACATCAATAATGGCCAATCCAAAAGTTAATCCAGAAATATCTGAAGTTCTTTCCAAAATTCAAGATATGACTAGATATATCAGTGACCCTAACCAACGTGCTTCTTTCATAAAAGCTTTGGGTCAACAGTTAAATATGATTGGTAATTCTTCTAAATGTGTTTGTATTCACGCTCTATTTCCTGACCTAAAATATGAAGAAAAAGATTATCATTTACAACAAATTGAAGATTTGTATAGAAAAGCACGGGAAAAACCAGTACATAATATTTATAAAAGTTTGTCTGCTATATGTCCACCCTGTTTATATCTAAAAATGGGTTTGTTATCAACAGACGTGGTGAAAGATTTTAAAGACTCATTTTGTTCCAACAAAACTGGACCTCATAAAACTTATAATTTAGGACCAATGGCTCATGTCTTAACAAGTTATAATGTTAATCAAAAAGTCTATCCTAACATGCAAAATGCTATGAATATATCTTTTCATCCAGGTAATATTCTAATCCCTGATTCAAAAATCTTTTTACAGATGTTAGCTATGCCATCAAATCTCATAGATCAGGGGGTTAAAGTAATTTGGGTTGATACAGAGGAAACTGTTCCTTGCAATAATAATAACATTAAAGACCAATTGGAATGTTATGAAAAGTTTATGAACGCTCTCCCTGCTTCTCTTGATAATGGTTATTACAAAGGTGAGCCTAGACCAACTGACAAGATTAAATTAATAACTTCTCCACCTCATAAATTTGTTAAAGCAGCTAAAGGTGAAGAAAATTTAGTTTTACTAAAAATTTTTGATGTAAATTCAGTTTTAAACATATATTATTCTCAACTAATTCAATCACAGCGACGTTTACAAGTGAAAACTATAACAGATAATGATGGAAGTAGATTATATTTGAATCGAACCAATTTTGCTTGTTATGAACCCTTGTCCACACATCGAATACATGATTTTCTAGCCATAGCGGTTGCCCTCTCGAATAATCCGGAAGATCTTAAAAAATACCCTCCACTCAATAATGAGTGTATCACTACTCCACATAATATTCTCATCATTAATAATAAAGGGAAGGCCGTTTTTACTGACAGTACTGAACCTAAATCAACTACAGCCTGTGAAAAATTGAAACGAGGACTTAAAGATGGTACTAAATATCCACCTCATAAACGATTTGTAAATACAGCACATACCATGACACCTAATACAAATCTCAAACCTGGAGATCCTATTAAACCAGACAGTTTTCCTGACTTAAATACTACCACTTCTCCTGATCTCGCTGATATTGCTATGGAGAAACATATTAATGATTCGGAAATGTTTCGTAAGAATTTAAAAGCAAATATAGACAATTTGAAAAATTACTTTTCAGAGTTTAATGATGACCTGAATAAACCTGTTGATATAAATAATGTTAATTATTCTATTTTTGATATTGCCATTGGAATGTCTCCCTCAAAAATACTCGATATTAATCATAATCTTGCAGGTGAAAAACCCAATGGTATTGATATATTTTCAGACTATCCCGAAAATGGCACAAATATTCTTGAAATAGCATCGCCTAATGTAGTATATTCAGATCAAATCGGTTTTGTTACTCTCAAGAGCCTATGTTCTAATGAGATGTTAGTATTAAAAAATACCATTGCCCATTTGCAAAATATTATGAATCGCAGTGTTGGGGTATTTAGGAAATTTGAAGTAACACCGGGAAACAACATTACAACTCTTCAACCTAATTATTTAGTACAAATACGAGATCCTTCTGAATATCTTCAAGTTGTTGATAAAACTATAAAAGCAGATACATCCATCCCCAACTTCCAAATAGAACCTCCTAATGATGTACATCATATACCACAAGATTTGTGCGATTCAATGTCATTTAATCAGTATGTAAATTTGTATACCCCACCTAAAACACAAGGATGTATATGGTAATTTATATTATAATTAAAACTTTTCAATTATATTAATAATTTAATATATTGTTTGTTTATTGGCAATTACCCAAAATACTTAGTTGTTGTTTTTTATTTTTTATGAATTACCCTCTAATATTTTTTTTGTTTTGGTTATTATAAAAAAAATGAACATTTATATATTTGTTGTTGGTATATGTTTACTAATTATTTTATTTTTAATGTGGATGAGAATCCAATCCACAAACAGCGACACCATCTCTCCACAATCAGAAGATGTCAGTGCCACCCTCCCAACAGCACGTGCCACTGTCACCACCTCCACCAGCACTCCAGCTGCTGACGACAGCGGTGCCACTGTCACCACCTCCACCTCCACCAGCACTCCAGCTGCTGACGACAGCGGTGCCACTGTCACCACCTCCACCTCCACCAGCACTCCAGCTGCTGACGACAGCGGTGCCACTGTCACCACCTCCACCTCCACCAGCACTCCAGCTGCTGACGACAGCGGTGCCACTGTCACCACCTCCACCTCCACCAGCACTCCAGCTGCTGACGACAGCGGTGCCACTGTCACCACCTCCACCTCCACCAGCACTCCAGCTACTAACGCAGAGACGAGGACTTTGGGGGGTAAGGGGTGGGATTTTGCTCTGGGATGGGTAAGGGGAGGGGGGGTGTTAAGGTGGGTCGCCGAAAACGGAGATTCGAACTCAAAAGGCGGGCTAGGATCCGTCCCTGATCCGACACAGAGACAGAACGGAGAGACGACCCACTGTGGCAGGGTGAGGCGTCGAGAGAGTCCTTCCCACAATTTTTTTAATAAATGGCTAAGAATTATTGAACATTGAGAGGTTTCGTTTAGCATATTATAAAAAAAAATAATAGACATATGTAGCAGCCAGAAAGCCACACCTGGACCACTATGCTAGGCCCGACCTGCCCAACGAGGCAAGTTCCCCTGAATCTATATATTTTTCCAATTTTCCTCTATGAAGTGATAAATCTGTACATTTCACCATGCACAAGTTAATTAGGTTAGGGGCTAGGTTAGGTTCGGTTCGGTCATATATCTATGTTAGTTTTAACTCAAATTTCCAATAATCAACCCATACATAATGAAATGGACAGATTCATCTCTTCACAAGAAAAAAAAATTGAAAAAAATATAAATTCATGAAAACTCGGCCCATCAGGCAAATCGGGTCTTGCACAGTAGGCCAAATACAACGTTCTGGCAACCAGGCACGACATATAAATATATATATTATATATATATATATATATATATATATATATATATATATATATATATATATATATATATATATATATATATATATATATATATATATATATATATATTTATTTTGGTGGTTGTTATTGTTTTTGTAATAGGTTTAAATGGGTTTCAGGAGACCTACCCGTTGTTTGTTTTCTTCCTCTGTATGTGTCGTTTTACCCACTCACTTAGGATCCATTTATTGAGAATAAGGATTTGATGAATATCTCTTTAGTAACTTGTAACTTACATTCGAATTACCATTCTCCCAGAGTTTTATTATTATTATTATTATTATTATTATTATTATTATTATTATTATTATTATTATATTAGGCATACCACCACCTTCAATTAATAAATATACAGTTAGATCTTAGAAATTGTAAACATTATAGAATATGAATTTTGTATATAATATGAATTTTGTATATATCAAATTTAATAGATTTCTATTTACAACACACACACACCCACACACACACACACACACACACACACACACACACACACACACACACACACACACACACACACTGTAGGTTTTTATAATTATAATTAAAAAATTTAGGTAATTTTATGATCAGTATTGATTACACTTGTATTAAAAAAATAAAGCAAGCACCTGTTTCTATGACTTGGTAAATGTCATACATTACAACAAATTTTTTTCGAATACTTTATTAAATTTACTGTGCTTCAAAATTCATTTGGTCTCTTTCTTCATGGTTTATAATTTTATATGTATTAATCGTTGTAAAAATCACGAGAATTACTGCAATTAGCCCAGCAATGGCATGATGTGACCCCATAACATATTTCATGTGATCATCAGATTTAACTGAATCCATAAATGGTATTTTATCATATACATTCATAAAAGATGTTATTGTAATAAACAAACATAAGATAATTAATATAATAAGTATAAAATATGTGAATATTTTATTACCGAACATATCTTTTTTTGTTCTTTTTTATATAGGAGAAAAATAATAAAATGACTATGAAATTTAATTATAATTTAATAATTTAATAGATGTATAAGCTGTTTAGCTGGAGGAACGATTTTTTGGGCATAAGAAACAATTGATTTATATGATATTGATGGTACGTTAAGATAAATGTAATTAATAAAAGAGCCATAATAGCAATTACTAATGACATTAATGATTTGGAAATATTTGTTCCCAAAAGATAAAAGGTGGCTAATAAACCAACCAAAAAAGACAGATACATAATAGAAAGGGACCAATTTGTTTTTTTCTTAACGACATTCATTTTTTCCTGTGATATTTCCTTATTATCATGTGTCTCATTAATTGTGGGAGTTGTTAATGTGGTTGGTATTGGATTCCAATAAGATTCTCATGTACTCTATTAGCTATTCTCAAATCCATAACATGAGGTTGAGGTAGTAACTGAGGAAGTTGTTGATGATTCTCGCCTGAAGCCGTTGTTGTTGTTGTGTTGTTGAAAGATGAGGATGTACCATTTTATTTAACGATTTCTTTTATTTTTTTAATAGTTTTAATTAATGTTTCACTATGAAGGGTATTAGTGTTTTGAGTCGATGGCTGTTTCTATGTATTAGGGCTTCTTTCAAGTGGAAATAACAGGCAATTTTTTCTTCCATCTAAGCGATGACTGAAGGAAAACGATGCATATAATCTTTAATTGCACGGTTTTTGTTCTTCGTTATCATTTAGGTTGAAAATGACATCCTAAAGTTCCAAGTATCCAATTTAAACATCGAGACCGAGAGTGCGTAAATTGAATTAAATTATTTGCATTTTCAGTTTCAATTAAAATACTATAATCACACTGATAGGTTTTACCATTCAGTGCTATCCATTCCTCTGATATCATTGGTAAATTATATTGGTTATTATGAATCATCCCCAATTTAATTCTTTTAATAATTGGTATAAAATCTAAATGAAAACAATGTGTTTCTTCCATAAACTCTCTAATTTGGGTAATTATCGGAATCTTTTGATCAATTTTTTCAGGTTGACCACGAGGAAGTGTATACTCTCCCTCTATTGTATTTCCATTACCAAACATATGTTGATATAAATTAACATATTCGGCTTGACTCATGGGGGACGAATTTTCAAAAATAATAACATTTTTTCGTTTTATCATTCCATTTATGTCGATAACTTTTATTATTAAGATACGAAATATAAAAGTATGATGGAGAATGTAACATTAGGATTTTACATTTTTTTAATATAACTTTTTCGTCTGTACTAAAACATTGACTGGCATCTACATATAAAAGCCCTAAAGATTTTTAGTTTTATTATCATAATTTAATTGGTTTGGTTTTAATTGTATTAATGGCATATTTATAGTGGGAGGAAGATGTGCATTTTTGTAATAAAAATCAGTTTCTTTACAATACTGAGATGACATACTGACTATTTTGTATATAAAAATGAATGGTGTTTATATAATAATTTATATATTTTTTGTATTCTAACGGAACATGGATTATATTCATTAATGTGTAGTAGGGAGTGGTGGTGGTGGTGTGGTAAGGTTGTTGGGGTTGTGGTGAGGTGGTGGTGGTGGTGGTGGTAGCGGCGGTGGCGGTGTTTGGGTTGTTGTGTTGGTTGGGTTTTGGAAGGGTGGTGGTGGTGGTGGTGGTGGCAGTGTTTGGGTTGTTGTGTTGGTTAGGTTTTGGGAGGTGGTGGTGGTGGTGGTGGTGGTGGTGGCAGGTTTGGTATTGTTTGGGTTGTTGTGTTGGTTAGGTTGGGAGGGTGGTGGTGGTGGTGTGGTGGTGGTGGTGGCAGTGTTTGGGTTATTGTTTGGGTTGTTGTGGGGGTTGTTGTGTGGTGGGGTTTGGGTTATTGTGGGTGGTGGGGTGTTGGTTGGTGGGGTTTGGGTTATTGTTTGGGTTGTTGTGGGGTTGTTGTGTTGGTGGGGTTTGGGTTATTGTTTGGGTTGTTGTGGGGGTTGTTGTGTTGGTGGGGTTTGGGTTATTGTTTGGGTTGTTGTGGGGGTTGTTGTGTTGGTGGGGTTTGGGTAGGGTGATGGTGGGGGTGTTGTTTGGGTTGTGGTAGTTTCCATATCTTTTATTATTTGAGGAAAATTTTTTACCAAAATTTTCCCAAATTGTTTTTCCTGACATTTATACCGAAATAAAATATATGAAAACAATACTGCAAATTCTTTTTTTTCTATAGTTTC
>NW_027190942.1:0-2500 GCF_040958095.1 Procambarus clarkii
CCAGAACTAAGAGGCATGAGTTATGAGGAAAGGCTGCGGGAAATGCACCTCACGACACTGGAAGACAGAAGAGTAAGGGGGGACATGATCACAACCTACAAAATCCTCAGGGGAATCGACCGGGTAAACAAGGACGAACTTTTCAACACTGGTGGGACGCGAACAAGGGGACACAGGTGGAAGCTGAGTACCCAAATGAGCCACAGAGACGTTAGAAAGAACTTTTTCAGTGTCAGAGTAGTTAGCAAATGGAATGCATTAGGAAGTGATGTGGTGGAGGCTGACTCCATTCACAGTTTCAAATGTAGATATGATAGAGCCCAATAGGCTCAGGAATCTGTACACCAGTTGATTGACGGTTGAGAGGCGGGACCAAAGAGCCAGAGCTCAACCCCCGCAAGCACAATTAGGTGAGTACAATTAGGTGAGTACACACACACACACACACACACACACACACACACACACACACACACACACACACACACACACACACACACACACACACACACACACACACACACACACACACACACACACACACAAAACGCGAACAAGGGACACAGGTGGAAACTGAGTACCCACATGAGCCACAGAGACGTTAGAAGGAACTTTTTCAGTGTCAGATTAGTTAACGGATGGAATGCATTAGGCAGTGATGTGGTGGAGGCTGACTCCATACACAGTTTTAAATGTAGATATGATAGAGCCCACTAGGCTCAGGAATCTGTACACCAGTTGATTGACAGTTGAGAGGCGGGACCAAAGAGCCAAAGCTCAACCCCCGCAAGCACAAATAAGTGAATGCAAATAGGTGAGTACACACACACACACACACACACACACACACACACACACACACACACACACACACACACACACACACACACACACACACACACACACACACACACACACACACACACACACACACACACACACACACACACACACACACACACACACACACACACACACACACAAAACGCGAACAAGGGACACAGGTGGAAACTGAGTACCCACATGAGCCACAGAGACGTTAGAAGGAACTTTTTCAGTGTCAGGTTAGTTAACGGATGGAATGCATTAGGCAGTGATGTGGTGGAGGCTGACTCCATACACAGTTTTAAATGTAGATATGATAGAGCCCACTAGGCTCAGGAATCTGTACACCAGTTGATTGACAGTTGAGAGGCGGGACCAAAGAGCCAAAGCTCAACCCCCGCAAGCACAAATAAGTGAATACAAATAGGTGAGTACACACACACACACACACACACACACACACACACACACACACACACACACACACACACACACACACACACACACACACACACACACACACACACACACACACACACACACACACACACATTAGGAGAAAAACAACAGTAAAGGAACAGGTTATGAGATTAAGGATAGGGGCGGAAGGATTCACTACAAATGACAAGGAAGTGTGTGAGGAATTGAATAAGAAATTCCAGGAGGTCTTCACCTTAGAACAAGGAGAAATTCCAGAGGTAAGTGAGGGAATAGCTAACCAGGAACCACTGGAAGAGTTTGAGATTACCAGTGGGGAAGTAAGGAAGTGTTTACTAGAGTTGGACGTGACGAAGGCTATAGGCCCAGATGGAATCTCCCCTTGGGTTCTAAAGGAAGGAGCAAGAGAACTGAGCCTACCACTCTCCATAGTGTATAACAAATCACTGGCAACAGGGGAACTGCCAGATACTTGGAAAGCAGCTAACGTAGTCCCGATATACAAGAAAGGGGATAGACAGGAGGCACTGAACTACAGGCCAGTGTCCCTAACCTGCATACCATGCAAGCTGATGGAGAAGATTGTGCGAAAAAAACTAGTGGAGCATCTGGAGCGAAGGAACTTTGTAACACAGCATCAACATGGGTTCAGGGATGGCAGGTCCTGCCTCACAGGGTTACTTGAATTCTACGACCAGGCAACAAAAATAAGGCAAGAAAGAGAAGGGTGGGCAGACTGCATATTTTTGGATTGTCAGAAAGCCTTTGATACAGTGCCACACAAGAGGCTAGTGCGAAAGTTGGAGATGCAGGCTGGAGTGAGAGGGAAGGTACTCCGGTGGATAGAGGAATACCTAAGCAACAGGAGACAACGAGTCTGTGTGAGGGGTGAAGTCTCAGATTGGCGAGACGTCACAAGTGGAGTCCCGCAGGGGTCAGTCCTCGGACCTATACTGTTTCTGGTATATGTAAATGATCTCCCAGAGGGTATAGATTCGTTCCTCTCAATGTTTGCCGACGATGCAAAAATTATGAGGAGGATTGAAACAGAGGATGATAGTAGGAGGCTACAAGATGACCTGGATAGACTGAGTGAATGGTCCAACAAATGGCTGTTGAAGTTCAACTCGAGTAAATGCAAAGTAATGAAACTAGGCAGTGGAAACAGGAGGCCAGGCACAGGATACAGAATAGGAGATGAAGTACTTAATGAAACAGACAGAAAGATCTAGGAGTT
>NW_027190942.1:5000-21829 GCF_040958095.1 Procambarus clarkii
ATTAGGAGAAAAACAACAGTAAAGGAACAGGTTATGAGATTAAGGATAGGGGCGGAAGGATTCACTACAAATGACAAGGAAGTGTGTGAGGAATTGAATAAGAAATTCCAGGAGGTCTTCACCTTAGAACAAGGAGAAATTCCAGAGGTAAGTGAGGGAATAGCTAACCAGGAACCACTGGAAGAGTTTGAGATTACCAGTGGGGAAGTAAGGAAGTGTTTACTAGAGTTGGACGTGACGAAGGCTATAGGCCCAGATGGAATCTCCCCTTGGGTTCTAAAGGAAGGAGCAAGAGAACTGAGCCTACCACTCTCCATAGTGTATAACAAATCACTGGCAACAGGGGAACTGCCAGATACTTGGAAAGCAGCTAACGTAGTCCCGATATACAAGAAAGGGGATAGACAGGAGGCACTGAACTACAGGCCAGTGTCCCTAACCTGCATACCATGCAAGCTGATGGAGAAGATTGTGCGAAAAAAACTAGTGGAGCATCTGGAGCGAAGGAACTTTGTAACACAGCATCAACATGGGTTCAGGGATGGCAGGTCCTGCCTCACAGGGTTACTTGAATTCTACGACCAGGCAACAAAAATAAGGCAAGAAAGAGAAGGGTGGGCAGACTGCATATTTTTGGATTGTCAGAAAGCCTTTGATACAGTGCCACACAAGAGCCTAGTGCGAAAGTTGGAGATGCAGGCTGGAGTGAGAGGGAAGGTACTCCGGTGGATAGAGGAATACCTAAGCAACAGGAGACAACGAGTCTGTGTGAGGGGTGAAGTCTCAGATTGGCGAGACGTCACAAGTGGAGTCCCGCAGGGGTCAGTCCTCGGACCTATACTGTTTCTGGTATATGTAAATGATCTCCCAGAGGGTATAGATTCGTTCCTCTCAATGTTTGCCGACGATGCAAAAATTATGAGGAGGATTGAAACAGAGGATGATAGTAGGAGGCTACAAGATGACCTGGATAGACTGAGTGAATGGTCCAACAAATGGCTGTTGAAGTTCAACTCGAGTAAATGCAAAGTAATGAAACTAGGCAGTGGAAACAGGAGGCCAGGCACAGGATACAGAATAGGAGATGAAGTACTTAATGAAACAGACAGAAAGATCTAGGAGTTGATATCACACCAAACCTGTCTCCTGAAGCCCACATAAAGAGAATAACGTCTGCGGCATATGCGAGGCTGGCTAACATCAGAACTGCGTTCAGGAACCTGTGTAAGGAATCATTCAGAATCTTGTACACCACATATGTAAGACCAATCCTGGAGTATGCGGCCCCAGCATGGAGCCCGTACCTTGTCAAGCACAAGACGAAGCTGGAAAAAGTCCAAAGGTATGCTACTAGACTAGTCCCAGAACTAAGAGGCATGAGTTATGAGGAAAGGCTGCGGGAAATGCACCTCACGACACTGGAAGACAGAAGAGTAAGGGGGGACATGATCACAACCTACAAAATCCTCAGGGGAATCGACCGGGTAAACAAGGACGAACTTTTCAACACTGGTGGGACGCGAACAAGGGGACACAGGTGGAAGCTGAGTACCCAAATGAGCCACAGAGACGTTAGAAAGAACTTTTTCAGTGTCAGAGTAGTTAGCAAATGGAATGCATTAGGAAGTGATGTGGTGGAGGCTGACTCCATTCACAGTTTCAAATGTAGATATGATAGAGCCCAATAGGCTCAGGAATCTGTACACCAGTTGATTGACGGTTGAGAGGCGGGACCAAAGAGCCAGAGCTCAACCCCCGCAAGCACAATTAGGTGAGTACAATTAGGTGAGTACACACACACACACACACACACACACACACACACACACACACACACACACACACACACACACACACACACACACACACACACACACACACACACACAAAACGCGAACAAGGGACACAGGTGGAAACTGAGTACCCACATGAGCCACAGAGACGTTAGAAGGAACTTTTTCAGTGTCAGGTTAGTTAACGGATGGAATGCATTAGGCAGTGATGTGGTGGAGGCTGACTCCATACACAGTTTTAAATGTAGATATGATAGAGCCCACTAGGCTCAGGAATCTGTACACCAGTTGATTGACAGTTGAGAGGCGGGACCAAAGAGCCAAAGCTCAACCCCCGCAAGCACAAATAAGTGAATACAAATAGGTGAGTACACACACACACACACACACACACACACACACACACACACACACACACACACACACACACACACACACACACACACACACACACACACACACACACACACACACACACACACACATTAGGAGAAAAACAACAGTAAAGGAACAGGTTATGAGATTAAGGATAGGGGCGGAAGGATTCACTACAAATGACAAGGAAGTGTGTGAGGAATTGAATAAGAAATTCCAGGAGGTCTTCACCTTAGAACAAGGAGAAATTCCAGAGGTAAGTGAGGGAATAGCTAACCAGGAACCACTGGAAGAGTTTGAGATTACCAGTGGGGAAGTAAGGAAGTGTTTACTAGAGTTGGACGTGACGAAGGCTATAGGCCCAGATGGAATCTCCCCTTGGGTTCTAAAGGAAGGAGCAAGAGAACTGAGCCTACCACTCTCCATAGTGTATAACAAATCACTGGCAACAGGGGAACTGCCAGATACTTGGAAAGCAGCTAACGTAGTCCCGATATACAAGAAAGGGGATAGACAGGAGGCACTGAACTACAGGCCAGTGTCCCTAACCTGCATACCATGCAAGCTGATGGAGAAGATTGTGCGAAAAAAACTAGTGGAGCATCTGGAGCGAAGGAACTTTGTAACACAGCATCAACATGGGTTCAGGGATGGCAGGTCCTGCCTCACAGGGTTACTTGAATTCTACGACCAGGCAACAAAAATAAGGCAAGAAAGAGAAGGGTGGGCAGACTGCATATTTTTGGATTGTCAGAAAGCCTTTGATACAGTGCCACACAAGAGGCTAGTGCGAAAGTTGGAGATGCAGGCTGGAGTGAGAGGGAAGGTACTCCGGTGGATAGAGGAATACCTAAGCAACAGGAGACAACGAGTCTGTGTGAGGGGTGAAGTCTCAGATTGGCGAGACGTCACAAGTGGAGTCCCGCAGGGGTCAGTCCTCGGACCTATACTGTTTCTGGTATATGTAAATGATCTCCCAGAGGGTATAGATTCGTTCCTCTCAATGTTTGCCGACGATGCAAAAATTATGAGGAGGATTGAAACAGAGGATGATAGTAGGAGGCTACAAGATGACCTGGATAGACTGAGTGAATGGTCCAACAAATGGCTGTTGAAGTTCAACTCGAGTAAATGCAAAGTAATGAAACTAGGCAGTGGAAACAGGAGGCCAGGCACAGGATACAGAATAGGAGATGAAGTACTTAATGAAACAGACAGAAAGATCTAGGAGTTGATATCACACCAAACCTGTCTCCTGAAGCCCACATAAAGAGAATAACGTCTGCGGCATATGCGAGGCTGGCTAACATCAGAACTGCGTTCAGGAACCTGTGTAAGGAATCATTCAGAATCTTGTACACCACATATGTAAGACCAATCCTGGAGTATGCGGCCCCAGCATGGAGCCCGTACCTTGTCAAGCACAAGACGAAGCTGGAAAAAGTCCAAAGGTATGCTACTAGACTAGTCCCAGAACTAAGAGGCATGAGTTATGAGGAAAGGCTGCGGGAAATGCACCTCACGACACTGGAAGACAGAAGAGTAAGGGGGGACATGATCACAACCTACAAAATCCTCAGGGGAATCGACCGGGTAAACAAGGACGAACTTTTCAACACTGGTGGGACGCGAACAAGGGGACACAGGTGGAAGCTGAGTACCCAAATGAGCCACAGAGACGTTAGAAAGAACTTTTTCAGTGTCAGAGTAGTTAGCAAATGGAATGCATTAGGAAGTGATGTGGTGGAGGCTGACTCCATTCACAGTTTCAAATGTAGATATGATAGAGCCCAATAGGCTCAGGAATCTGTACACCAGTTGATTGACGGTTGAGAGGCGGGACCAAAGAGCCAGAGCTCAACCCCCGCAAGCACAATTAGGTGAGTACAATTAGGTGAGTACACACACACACACACACACACACACACACACACACACACACACACACACACACACACACACACACACACACACACACACACACACACACACACACACACAAAATGCGAACAAGGGACACAGGTGGAAACTGAGTACCCACATGAGCCACAGAGACGTTAGAAGGAACTTTTTCAGTGTCAGATTAGTTAACGGATGGAATGCATTAGGCAGTGATGTGGTGGAGGCTGACTCCATACACAGTTTTAAATGTAGATATGATAGAGCCCACTAGGCTCAGGAATCTGTACACCAGTTGATTGACAGTTGAGAGGCGGGACCAAAGAGCCAAAGCTCAACCCCCGCAAGCACAAATAAGTGAATGCAAATAGGTGAGTACACACACACACACACACACACACACACACACACACACACACACACACACACACACACACACACACACACACACACACACACACACACACACACACACACACACACACACACACACACACACACACACACACACACACACACACACACACACACAAAACGCGAACAAGGGACACAGGTGGAAACTGAGTACCCACATGAGCCACAGAGACGTTAGAAGGAACTTTTTCAGTGTCAGATTAGTTAACGGATGGAATGCATTAGGCAGTGATGTGGTGGAGGCTGACTCCATACACAGTTTTAAATGTAGATATGATAGAGCCCACTAGGCTCAGGAATCTGTACACCAGTTGATTGACAGTTGAGAGGCGGGACCAAAGAGCCAAAGCTCAACCCCCGCAAGCACAAATAAGTGAATGCAAATAGGTGAGTACACACACACACACACACACACACACACACACACACACACACACACACACACACACACACACACACACACACACACACACACACACACACACACACACACACACACACACACACACACACACACACACACACACACACACACACACACACACACACACACACACACACACACACACACACACACACACACAAAACGCGAACAAGGGACACAGGTGGAAACTGAGTACCCACATGAGCCACAGAGACGTTAGAAGGAACTTTTTCAGTGTCAGGTTAGTTAACGGATGGAATGCATTAGGCAGTGATGTGGTGGAGGCTGACTCCATACACAGTTTTAAATGTAGATATGATAGAGCCCACTAGGCTCAGGAATCTGTACACCAGTTGATTGACAGTTGAGAGGCGGGACCAAAGAGCCAAAGCTCAACCCCCGCAAGCACAAATAAGTGAATACAAATAGGTGAGTACACACACACACACACACACACACACACACACACACACACACACACACACACACACACACACACACACACACACACACACACAAAACGCGAACAAGGGACACAGGTGGAAGCTGAGTACCCAAATGAGCCACAGAGACGTTAGAAAGAACTTTTTCAGTGTCAGAGTAGTTAGCAAATGGAATGCATTAGTAAGTGATGTGGTGGAGGCTGACTCCATTCACAGTTTCAAATGTAGATATGATAGAGCCCAATAGGCTCAGGAATCTGTACACCAGTTGATTGACGGTTGAGAGGCGGGACCAAAGAGCCAGAGCTCAACCCCCGCAAGCACAATTAGGTGAGTACAATTAGGTGAGTACACACACACACACACACACACACACACACACACACACACACACACACACACACACACACACACACACACACACACACACACACACACACACACACACACACACACACACACACACACACACACACACACACACACACACACACATTAGGAGAAAAACAACAGTAAAGGAACAGGTTATGAGATTAAGGATAGGGGCGGAAGGATTCACTACAAATGACAAGGAAGTGTGTGAGGAATTGAATAAGAAATTCCAGGAGGTCTTCACCTTAGAACAAGGAGAAATTCCAGAGGTAAGTGAGGGAATAGCTAACCAGGAACCACTGGAAGAGTTTGAGATTACCAGTGGGGAAGTAAGGAAGTGTTTACTAGAGTTGGACGTGACGAAGGCTATAGGCCCAGATGGAATCTCCCCTTGGGTTCTAAAGGAAGGAGCAAGAGAACTGAGCCTACCACTCTCCATAGTGTATAACAAATCACTGGCAACAGGGGAACTGCCAGATACTTGGAAAGCAGCTAACGTAGTCCCGATATACAAGAAAGGGGATAGACAGGAGGCACTGAACTACAGGCCAGTGTCCCTAACCTGCATACCATGCAAGCTGATGGAGAAGATTGTGCGAAAAAAACTAGTGGAGCATCTGGAGCGAAGGAACTTTGTAACACAGCATCAACATGGGTTCAGGGATGGCAGGTCCTGCCTCACAGGGTTACTTGAATTCTACGACCAGGCAACAAAAATAAGGCAAGAAAGAGAAGGGTGGGCAGACTGCATATTTTTGGATTGTCAGAAAGCCTTTGATACAGTGCCACACAAGAGCCTAGTGCGAAAGTTGGAGATGCAGGCTGGAGTGAGAGGGAAGGTACTCCGGTGGATAGAGGAATACCTAAGCAACAGGAGACAACGAGTCTGTGTGAGGGGTGAAGTCTCAGATTGGCGAGACGTCACAAGTGGAGTCCCGCAGGGGTCAGTCCTCGGACCTATACTGTTTCTGGTATATGTAAATGATCTCCCAGAGGGTATAGATTCGTTCCTCTCAATGTTTGCCGACGATGCAAAAATTATGAGGAGGATTGAAACAGAGGATGATAGTAGGAGGCTACAAGATGACCTGGATAGACTGAGTGAATGGTCCAACAAATGGCTGTTGAAGTTCAACTCGAGTAAATGCAAAGTAATGAAACTAGGCAGTGGAAACAGGAGGCCAGGCACAGGATACAGAATAGGAGATGAAGTACTTAATGAAACAGACAGAAAGATCTAGGAGTTGATATCACACCAAACCTGTCTCCTGAAGCCCACATAAAGAGAATAACGTCTGCGGCATATGCGAGGCTGGCTAACATCAGAACTGCGTTCAGGAACCTGTGTAAGGAATCATTCAGAATCTTGTACACCACATATGTAAGACCAATCCTGGAGTATGCGGCCCCAGCATGGAGCCCGTACCTTGTCAAGCACAAGACGAAGCTGGAAAAAGTCCAAAGGTATGCTACTAGACTAGTCCCAGAACTAAGAGGCATGAGTTATGAGGAAAGGCTGCGGGAAATGCACCTCACGACACTGGAAGACAGAAGAGTAAGGGGGGACATGATCACAACCTACAAAATCCTCAGGGGAATCGACCGGGTAAACAAGGACGAACTTTTCAACACTGGTGGGACGCGAACAAGGGGACACAGGTGGAAGCTGAGTACCCAAATGAGCCACAGAGACGTTAGAAAGAACTTTTTCAGTGTCAGAGTAGTTAGCAAATGGAATGCATTAGGAAGTGATGTGGTGGAGGCTGACTCCATTCACAGTTTCAAATGTAGATATGATAGAGCCCAATAGGCTCAGGAATCTGTACACCAGTTGATTGACGGTTGAGAGGCGGGACCAAAGAGCCAGAGCTCAACCCCCGCAAGCACAATTAGGTGAGTACAATTAGGTGAGTACACACACACACACACACACACACACACACACACACACACACACACACACACACACACACACACACACACACACACACACACACACACACACACACACACACACACACACACACAAAACGCGAACAAGGGACACAGGTGGAAACTGAGTACCCACATGAGCCACAGAGACGTTAGAAGGAACTTTTTCAGTGTCAGATTAGTTAACGGATGGAATGCATTAGGCAGTGATGTGGTGGAGGCTGACTCCATACACAGTTTTAAATGTAGATATGATAGAGCCCACTAGGCTCAGGAATCTGTACACCAGTTGATTGACAGTTGAGAGGCGGGACCAAAGAGCCAAAGCTCAACCCCCGCAAGCACAAATAAGTGAATGCAAATAGGTGAGTACACACACACACACACACACACACACACACACACACACACACACACACACACACACACACACACACACACACACACACACACACACAGCCTTTGACACAGTGCCACACAAGAGGTTAGTGAAAAAACTGGAGATGCAGGCTGGAGTGAAAGGGAAGGTACTCCGTTGGATACAGGAGTACCTAAGTAACAGGAGACAACGAGTCAGTGTGAGGGGTGAGGTCTCAGATTGGCGAGACGTTACGAGTGGAGTACCGCAGGGGTCAGTCCTTGGACCTATACTGTTTCTGATATATGTAAATGATCTTCCAGAGGGTATAGAATCGTTTCTCTCAATGTTTGCCGATGATGCAAAAATTATGAGGAGGATTGAAACTGAGGACGATAGTAGGAGGCTACAAGATGACCTAGACAGACTGAGTGAATGGTCCAACAAATGGCTGTTGAAGTTCAACCCGAGTAAATGCAAAGTAATGAAACTAGGTGGTGGAAATAGGAGGCCAAACACAGGATACAGAATAGGAGATGAAGTACTTAATGAAACGAACAGAGAGAAAGATCTAGGAGTTGATATCACACCAAACCTGTCTCCTGAAGCCCACATAAAAAGAATAACGTCTGCGGCATATGCGAGGCTGGCTAACATCAGAACAGCGTTCAGGAACCTGTGTAAGGAATCATTCAGAATCTTGTACACCACATATGTAAGACCAATCCTGGAGTATGCGGCCCCAGCATGGAGCCCGTACCTTGTCAAGCACAAGACGAAGCTGGAAAAAGTCCAAAGGTATGCCACTAGACTAGTCCCAGAACTAAGAGGCATGAGTTACGAGGAAAGGCTGCGGGAAATGCACCTTACGACACTGGAAGACAGAAGAGTAAGGGGAGACATGATCACAACCTACAAAATCCTCAGAGGAATCGACCGGGTAAACAAAGATAAACTATTCAACACTGGTGGGACGCGAACAAGGGGACACAGGTGGAAACTGAGTACTCACATGAGCCACAGAGACGTTAGAAGGAACTTTTTTAGTGTCAGAGTAGTTAACGGATGGAATGCATTAGGCAGTGATGTGGTGGAGGCTGACTCCATACACAGTTTTAAATGTAGATATGATAGAGCCCAGTAGGCTCAGGAATCTGTACACCAGTTGATTGACAGTTGAGAGGCGGGACCAAAGAGCCAAAGCTCAACCCCCGCAAGCACAAATAGGTGAGTACAAATAGGTGAGTACACACACACACACACACACACACACACACACACACACACACACACACACACACACACACACACACACACACACACACACACACACACACACACACACACACACACACACACACAAAACGCGAACAAGGGACACAGGTGGAAACTGAGTACCCACATGAGCCACAGAGACGTTAGAAGGAACTTTTTCAGTGTCAGGTTAGTTAACGGATGGAATGCATTAGGCAGTGATGTGGTGGAGGCTGACTCCATACACAGTTTTAAATGTAGATATGATAGAGCCCACTAGGCTCAGGAATCTGTACACCAGTTGATTGACAGTTGAGAGGCGGGACCAAAGAGCCAAAGCTCAACCCCCGCAAGCACAAATAAGTGAATACAAATAGGTGAGTACACACACACACACACACACACACACACACACACACACACACACACACACACACACACACACACACACACACACAAAACGCGAACAAGGGACACAGGTGGAAGCTGAGTACCCAAATGAGCCACAGAGACGTTAGAAAGAACTTTTTCAGTGTCAGAGTAGTTAGCAAATGGAATGCATTAGTAAGTGATGTGGTGGAGGCTGACTCCATTCACAGTTTCAAATGTAGATATGATAGAGCCCAATAGGCTCAGGAATCTGTACACCAGTTGATTGACGGTTGAGAGGCGGGACCAAAGAGCCAGAGCTCAACCCCCGCAAGCACAATTAGGTGAGTACAATTAGGTGAGTACACACACACACACACACACACACACACACACACACACACACACACACACACACACACACACACACACACACACACACACACACACACACACACACACACACACACACACACACACACACACACACACACACACACACATTAGGAGAAAAACAACAGTAAAGGAACAGGTTATGAGATTAAGGATAGGGGCGGAAGGATTCACTACAAATGACAAGGAAGTGTGTGAGGAATTGAATAAGAAATTCCAGGAGGTCTTCACCTTAGAACAAGGAGAAATTCCAGAGGTAAGTGAGGGAATAGCTAACCAGGAACCACTGGAAGAGTTTGAGATTACCAGTGGGGAAGTAAGGAAGTGTTTACTAGAGTTGGACGTGACGAAGGCTATAGGCCCAGATGGAATCTCCCCTTGGGTTCTAAAGGAAGGAGCAAGAGAACTGAGCCTACCACTCTCCATAGTGTATAACAAATCACTGGCAACAGGGGAACTGCCAGATACTTGGAAAGCAGCTAACGTAGTCCCGATATACAAGAAAGGGGATAGACAGGAGGCACTGAACTACAGGCCAGTGTCCCTAACCTGCATACCATGCAAGCTGATGGAGAAGATTGTGCGAAAAAAACTAGTGGAGCATCTGGAGCGAAGGAACTTTGTAACACAGCATCAACATGGGTTCAGGGATGGCAGGTCCTGCCTCACAGGGTTACTTGAATTCTACGACCAGGCAACAAAAATAAGGCAAGAAAGAGAAGGGTGGGCAGACTGCATATTTTTGGATTGTCAGAAAGCCTTTGATACAGTGCCACACAAGAGGCTAGTGCGAAAGTTGGAGATGCAGGCTGGAGTGAGAGGGAAGGTACTCCGGTGGATAGAGGAATACCTAAGCAACAAGAGACAACGAGTCTGTGTGAGGGGTGAAGTCTCAGATTGGCGAGACGTCACAAGTGGAGTCCCGCAGGGGTCAGTCCTCGGACCTATACTGTTTCTGGTATATGTAAATGATCTCCCAGAGGGTATAGATTCGTTCCTCTCAATGTTTGCCGACGATGCAAAAATTATGAGGAGGATTGAAACAGAGGATGATAGTAGGAGGCTACAAGATGACCTGGATAGACTGAGTGAATGGTCCAACAAATGGCTGTTGAAGTTCAACCCGAGTAAATGCAAAGTAATGAAACTAGGCAGTGGAAACAGGAGGCCAGGCACAGTATACAGAATAGGAGATGAAGTACTTAATGAAACAGACAGAAAGATCTAGGAGTTGATATCACACCAAACCTGTCTCCTGAAGCCCACATAAAGAGAATAACGTCTGCGGCATATGCGAGGCTGGCTAACATCAGAACGGCGTTCAGGAACCTGTGTAAGGAATCATTCAGAATCTTGTACACCACATATGTAAGACCAATCCTGGAGTATGCGGCCCCAGCATGGAGCCCGTACCTTGTCAAGCACAAGACGAAGCTGGAAAAAGTCCAAAGGTA
This sequence comes from Procambarus clarkii, assembly GCF_040958095.1. Taxonomy (NCBI): domain Eukaryota; kingdom Metazoa; phylum Arthropoda; class Malacostraca; order Decapoda; family Cambaridae; genus Procambarus; species Procambarus clarkii. The sequence goes on from NW_027190942.1 coordinate 16,481, forward strand.
TGCTACTAGACTAGTCCCAGAACTAAGAGGCATGAGTTATGAGGAAAGGCTGCGGGAAATGCACCTCACGACACTGGAAGACAGAAGAGTAAGGGGGGACATGATCACAACCTACAAAATCCTCAGGGGAATCGACCGGGTAAACAAGGACGAACTTTTCAACACTGGTGGGACGCGAACAAGGGGACACAGGTGGAAGCTGAGTACCCAAATGAGCCACAGAGACGTTAGAAAGAACTTTTTCAGTGTCAGAGTAGTTAGCAAATGGAATGCATTAGGAAGTGATGTGGTGGAGGCTGACTCCATTCACAGTTTCAAATGTAGATATGATAGAGCCCAATAGGCTCAGGAATCTGTACACCAGTTGATTGACGGTTGAGAGGCGGGACCAAAGAGCCAGAGCTCAACCCCCGCAAGCACAATTAGGTGAGTACAATTAGGTGAGTACACACACACACACACACACACACACACACACACACACACACACACACACACACACACACACACACACACACACACACACACACACACACACACACACACACACACACACACACAAAACGCGAACAAGGGACACAGGTGGAAACTGAGTACCCACATGAGCCACAGAGACGTTAGAAGGAACTTTTTCAGTGTCAGATTAGTTAACGGATGGAATGCATTAGGCAGTGATGTGGTGGAGGCTGACTCCATACACAGTTTTAAATGTAGATATGATAGAGCCCACTAGGCTCAGGAATCTGTACACCAGTTGATTGACAGTTGAGAGGCGGGACCAAAGAGCCAAAGCTCAACCCCCGCAAGCACAAATAAGTGAATGCAAATAGGTGAGTACACACACACACACACACACACACACACACACACACACACACACACACACACACACACACACACACACACACACACACACACACACACACACACACACACACACACACACACACACACACACACACACACACACACACACACACACACACACACACACACACACACACACACACAAAACGCGAACAAGGGACACAGGTGGAAACTGAGTACCCACATGAGCCACAGAGACGTTAGAAGGAACTTTTTCAGTGTCAGGTTAGTTAACGGATGGAATGCATTAGGCAGTGATGTGGTGGAGGCTGACTCCATACACAGTTTTAAATGTAGATATGATAGAGCCCACTAGGCTCAGGAATCTGTACACCAGTTGATTGACAGTTGAGAGGCGGGACCAAAGAGCCAAAGCTCAACCCCCGCAAGCACAAATAAGTGAATACAAATAGGTGAGTACACACACACACACACACACACACACACACACACACACACACACACACACACACACACACACACACACACACACAAAACGCGAACAAGGGACACAGGTGGAAGCTGAGTACCCAAATGAGCCACAGAGACGTTAGAAAGAACTTTTTCAGTGTCAGAGTAGTTAGCAAATGGAATGCATTAGTAAGTGATGTGGTGGAGGCTGACTCCATTCACAGTTTCAAATGTAGATATGATAGAGCCCAATAGGCTCAGGAATCTGTACACCAGTTGATTGACGGTTGAGAGGCGGGACCAAAGAGCCAGAGCTCAACCCCCGCAAGCACAATTAGGTGAGTACAATTAGGTGAGTACACACACACACACACACACACACACACACACACACACACACACACACACACACACACACACACACACACACACACACACACACACACACACACACACACACACACACACACACACACACACACATTAGGAGAAAAACAACAGTAAAGGAACAGGTTATGAGATTAAGGATAGGGGCGGAAGGATTCACTACAAATGACAAGGAAGTGTGTGAGGAATTGAATAAGAAATTCCAGGAGGTCTTCACCTTAGAACAAGGAGAAATTCCAGAGGTAAGTGAGGGAATAGCTAACCAGGAACCACTGGAAGAGTTTGAGATTACCAGTGGGGAAGTAAGGAAGTGTTTACTAGAGTTGGACGTGACGAAGGCTATAGGCCCAGATGGAATCTCCCCTTGGGTTCTAAAGGAAGGAGCAAGAGAACTGAGCCTACCACTCTCCATAGTGTATAACAAATCACTGGCAACAGGGGAACTGCCAGATACTTGGAAAGCAGCTAACGTAGTCCCGATATACAAGAAAGGGGATAGACAGGAGGCACTGAACTACAGGCCAGTGTCCCTAACCTGCATACCATGCAAGCTGATGGAGAAGATTGTGCGAAAAAAACTAGTGGAGCATCTGGAGCGAAGGAACTTTGTAACACAGCATCAACATGGGTTCAGGGATGGCAGGTCCTGCCTCACAGGGTTACTTGAATTCTACGACCAGGCAACAAAAATAAGGCAAGAAAGAGAAGGGTGGGCAGACTGCATATTTTTGGATTGTCAGAAAGCCTTTGATACAGTGCCACACAAGAGGCTAGTGCGAAAGTTGGAGATGCAGGCTGGAGTGAGAGGGAAGGTACTCCGGTGGATAGAGGAATACCTAAGCAACAAGAGACAACGAGTCTGTGTGAGGGGTGAAGTCTCAGATTGGCGAGACGTCACAAGTGGAGTCCCGCAGGGGTCAGTCCTCGGACCTATACTGTTTCTGGTATATGTAAATGATCTCCCAGAGGGTATAGATTCGTTCCTCTCAATGTTTGCCGACGATGCAAAAATTATGAGGAGGATTGAAACAGAGGATGATAGTAGGAGGCTACAAGATGACCTGGATAGACTGAGTGAATGGTCCAACAAATGGCTGTTGAAGTTCAACCCGAGTAAATGCAAAGTAATGAAACTAGGCAGTGGAAACAGGAGGCCAGGCACAGTATACAGAATAGGAGATGAAGTACTTAATGAAACAGACAGAAAGATCTAGGAGTTGATATCACACCAAACCTGTCTCCTGAAGCCCACATAAAGAGAATAACGTCTGCGGCATATGCGAGGCTGGCTAACATCAGAACGGCGTTCAGGAACCTGTGTAAGGAATCATTCAGAATCTTGTACACCACATATGTAAGACCAATCCTGGAGTATGCGGCCCCAGCATGGAGCCCGTACCTTGTCAAGCACAAGACGAAGCTGGAAAAAGTCCAAAGGTATGCTACTAGACTAGTCCCAGAACTAAGAGGCATGAGTTATGAGGAAAGGCTGCGGGAAATGCACCTCACGACACTGGAAGACAGAAGAGTAAGGGGGGACATGATCACAACCTACAAAATCCTCAGGGGAATCGACCGGGTAAACAAGGACGAACTTTTCAACACTGGTGGGACGCGAACAAGGGGACACAGGTGGAAGCTGAGTACCCAAATGAGCCACAGAGACGTTAGAAAGAACTTTTTCAGTGTCAGAGTAGTTAGCAAATGGAATGCATTAGGAAGTGATGTGGTGGAGGCTGACTCCATTCACAGTTTCAAATGTAGATATGATAGAGCCCAATAGGCTCAGGAATCTGTACACCAGTTGATTGACGGTTGAGAGGCGGGACCAAAGAGCCAGAGCTCAACCCCCGCAAGCACAATTAGGTGAGTACAATTAGGTGAGTACACACACACACACACACACACACACACACACACACACACACACACACACACACACACACACACACACACACACACACACACACACACACACACACACACACACACACACACAAAACGCGAACAAGGGACACAGGTGGAAACTGAGTACCCACATGAGCCACAGAGACGTTAGAAGGAACTTTTTCAGTGTCAGGTTAGTTAACGGATGGAATGCATTAGGCAGTGATGTGGTGGAGGCTGACTCCATACACAGTTTTAAATGTAGATATGATAGAGCCCACTAGGCTCAGGAATCTGTACACCAGTTGATTGACAGTTGAGAGGCGGGACCAAAGAGCCAAAGCTCAACCCCCGCAAGCACAAATAAGTGAATACAAATAGGTGAGTACACACACACACACACACACACACACACACACACACACACACACACACACACACACACACACACACACACACACACACACACACACACACACACACACACACACACACACACACACACACACACACACACACACACACACACACACACACACACACACACACACACACACACACACACACACACATTAGGAGAAAAACAACAGTAAAGGAACAGGTTATGAGATTAAGGATAGGGGCGGAAGGATTCACTACAAATGACAAGGAAGTGTGTGAGGAATTGAATAAGAAATTCCAGGAGGTCTTCACCTTAGAACAAGGAGAAATTCCAGAGGTAAGTGAGGGAATAGCTAACCAGGAACCACTGGAAGAGTTTGAGATTACCAGTGGGGAAGTAAGGAAGTGTTTACTAGAGTTGGACGTGACGAAGGCTATAGGCCCAGATGGAATCTCCCCTTGGGTTCTAAAGGAAGGAGCAAGAGAACTGAGCCTACCACTCTCCATAGTGTATAACAAATCACTGGCAACAGGGGAACTGCCAGATACTTGGAAAGCAGCTAACGTAGTCCCGATATACAAGAAAGGGGATAGACAGGAGGCACTGAACTACAGGCCAGTGTCCCTAACCTGCATACCATGCAAGCTGATGGAGAAGATTGTGCGAAAAAAACTAGTGGAGCATCTGGAGCGAAGGAACTTTGTAACACAGCATCAACATGGGTTCAGGGATGGCAGGTCCTGCCTCACAGGGTTACTTGAATTCTACGACCAGGCAACAAAAATAAGGCAAGAAAGAGAAGGGTGGGCAGACTGCATATTTTTGGATTGTCAGAAAGCCTTTGATACAGTGCCACACAAGAGGCTAGTGCGAAAGTTGGAGATGCAGGCTGGAGTGAGAGGGAAGGTACTCCGGTGGATAGAGGAATACCTAAGCAACAGGAGACAACGAGTCTGTGTGAGGGGTGAAGTCTCAGATTGGCGAGACGTCACAAGTGGAGTCCCGCAGGGGTCAGTCCTCGGACCTATACTGTTTCTGGTATATGTAAATGATCTCCCAGAGGGTATAGATTCGTTCCTCTCAATGTTTGCCGACGATGCAAAAATTATGAGGAGGATTGAAACAGAGGATGATAGTAGGAGGCTACAAGATGACCTGGATAGACTGAGTGAATGGTCCAACAAATGGCTGTTGAAGTTCAACTCGAGTAAATGCAAAGTAATGAAACTAGGCAGTGGAAACAGGAGGCCAGGCACAGGATACAGAATAGGAGATGAAGTACTTAATGAAACAGACAGAAAGATCTAGGAGTTGATATCACACCAAACCTGTCTCCTGAAGCCCACATAAAGAGAATAACGTCTGCGGCATATGCGAGGCTGGCTAACATCAGAACTGCGTTCAGGAACCTGTGT
>NW_027190943.1:0-21821 GCF_040958095.1 Procambarus clarkii
AGGCTTATAGCATGGACACGAGTTCTCTCACATTGACAGTGGCTTGATGAAAAACGCAGAATAACCTCACACTCATCTAGCGCCCTCGGGAAGTGGAGATATTTGAGGTGTATATATATCTCGAAGTCTCTACTTCTTTTGTAGGGTCTGATGGTGTAGTGGGTTAAAGCGTACTAGTTATGGCAGCTACTGGAAGGTAGTTGTGCTTTCTGGGTTCGAGGCCCACTGGTGGGTGTTGTCCAAAGATTGTTAATCTTCACTTGTGGTTTATGCAAGTATAGGCTTATAGCATGGACACCAGTTCTCTCACATTGACAGTGGCTTGATGAAAAACGCAGAATAACCTCACACTCATCTAGCGCCCTCGGGAAGTGGAGATATTTGAGGTGTATATATATCTCGAAGTCTCTACTTCTTTTGTAGGGTCTGATGGTGTAGTGGGTTAAAGCGTACTACTTATGGCAGCTACTGGAAGGTAGTTGTGCTTTCTGGGTTCGAGGCCCACTGGTGGGTGTTGTCCAAAGATTGTTAATCTTCACTTGTGGTTTATGCAAGTATAGGCTTATAGCATGGACACGAGTTCTCTCACATTAAGAGTGGCTTGATGAAAAACGCAGAATAACCTCACACTCATCTAGCACCCTCGGGAAGTGGAGATATTTGAGGTGTATATATATCTCGAAGTCTCTACTTCTTTTGTAGGGTCTGATGGTGTAGTGGGTTAAAGCGTACTAGTTATGGCAGCTACTGGAAGGTAGTTGTGCTTTCTGGGTTCGAGGCCCACTGGTGGGTGTTGTCCAAAGATTGTTAATCTTCACTTGTGGTTTATGCAAGTATAGGCTTATAGCATGGACACCAGTTCTCTCACATTGACAGTGGCTTGATGAAAAACGCAGAATAACCTCACACTCATCTAGCGCCCTCGGGAAGTGGAGATATTTGAGGTGTATATATATCTCGAAGTCTCTACTTCTTTTGTAGGGTCTGATGGTGTAGTGGGTTAAAGCGTACTAGTTATGGCAGCTACTGGAAGGTAGTTGTGCTTTCTGGGTTCGAGGCCCACTGGTGGGTGTTGTCCAAAGATTGTTAATCTTCACTTGTGGTTTATGCAAGTATAGGCTTATAGCATGGACACGAGTTCTCTCACATTAAGAGTGGCTTGATGAAAAACGCAGAATAACCTCACACTCATCTAGCAGCCCTCGGGAAGTGGAGATATTTGAGGTGTATATATATCTCGAAGTCTCTACTTCTTTTGTAGGGTCTGATGGTGTAGTGGGTTAAAGCGTACTAGTTATGGCAGCTACTGGAAGGTAGTTGTGCTTTCTGGGTTCGAGGCCCACTGGTGGGTGTTGTCCAAAGATTGTTAATCTTCACTTGTGGTTTATGCAAGTATAGGCTTATAGCATGGACACGAGTTCTCTCACATTGACAGTGGCTTGATGAAAAACGCAGAATAACCTCACACTCATCTAGCGCCCTCGGGAAGTGGAGATATTTGAGGTGTATATATATCTCGAAGTCTCTACTTCTTTTGTAGGGTCTGATGGTGTAGTGGGTTAAAGCGTACTAGTTATGGCAGCTACTGGAAGGTAGTTGTGCTTTCTGGGTTCGAGGCCCACTGGTGGGTGTTGTCCAAAGATTGTTAATCTTCACTTGTGGTTTATGCAAGTATAGGCTTATAGCATGGACACGAGTTCTCTCACATTGACAGTGGCTTGATGAAAAACGCAGAATAACCTCACACTCATCTAGCGCCCTCGGGAAGTGGAGATATTTGAGGTGTATATATATCTCGAAGTCTCTACTTCTTTTGTAGGGTCTGATGGTGTAGTGGGTTAAAGCGTACTAGTTATGGCAGCTACTGGAAGGTAGTTGTGCTTTCTGGGTTCGAGGCCCACTGGTGGGTGTTGTCCAAAGATTGTTAATCTTCACTTGTGGTTTATGCAAGTATAGGCTTATAGCATGGACACGAGTTCTCTCACATTGACAGTGGCTTGATGAAAAACGCAGAATAACCTCACACTTATCTAGCGCCCTCGGGAAGTGGAGATATTTGAGGTGTATATATATCTCGAAGTCTCTACTTCTTTTGTAGGGTCTGATGGTGTAGTGGGTTAAAGCGTACTAGTTATGGCAGCTACTGGAAGGTAGTTGTGCTTTCTGGGTTCGAGGCCCACTGGTGGGTGTTGTCCAAAGATTGTTAATCTTCACTTGTGGTTTATGCAAGTATAGGCTTATAGCATGGACACGAGTTCTCTCACATTGACAGTGGCTTGATGAAAAACGCAGAATAACCTCACACTCATCTAGCGCCCTCGGGAAGTGGAGATATTTGAGGTGTATATATATCTCGAAGTCTCTACTTCTTTTGTAGGGTCTGATGGTGTAGTGGGTTAAAGCGTACTAGTTATGGCAGCTACTGGAAGGTAGTTGTGCTTTCTGGGTTCGAGGCCCACTGGTGGGTGTTGTCCAAAGATTGTTAATCTTCACTTGTGGTTTATGCAAGTATAGGCTTATAGCATGGACACCAGTTCTCTCACATTGACAGTGGCTTGATGAAAAACGCAGAATAACCTCACACTCATCTAGCGCCCTCGGGAAGTGGAGATATTTGAGGTGTATATATATCTCGAAGTCTCTACTTCTTTTGTAGGGTCTGATGGTGTAGTGGGTTAAAGCGTACTACTTATGGCAGCTACTGGAAGGTAGTTGTGCTTTCTGGGTTCGAGGCCCACTGGTGGGTGTTGTCCAAAGATTGTTAATCTTCACTTGTGGTTTATGCAAGTATAGGCTTATAGCATGGACACGAGTTCTCTCACATTAAGAGTGGCTTGATGAAAAACGCAGAATAACCTCACACTCATCTAGCACCCTCGGGAAGTGGAGATATTTGAGGTGTATATATATCTCGAAGTCTCTACTTCTTTTGTAGGGTCTGATGGTGTAGTGGGTTAAAGCGTACTAGTTATGGCAGCTACTGGAAGGTAGTTGTGCTTTCTGGGTTCGAGGCCCACTGGTGGGTGTTGTCTCAAAGATTGTTAATCTTCACTTGTGGTTTATGCAAGTATAGGCTTATAGCATGGACACCAGTTCTCTCACATTGACAGTGGCTTGATGAAAAACGCAGAATAACCTCACACTCATCTAGCGCCCTCGGGAAGTGGAGATATTTGAGGTGTATATATATCTCGAAGTCTCTACTTCTTTTGTAGGGTCTGATGGTGTAGTGGGTTAAAGCGTACTACTTATGGCAGCTACTGGAAGGTAGTTGTGCTTTCTGGGTTCGAGGCCCACTGGTGGGTGTTGTCCAAAGATTGTTAATCTTCACTTGTGGTTTATGCAAGTATAGGCTTATAGCATGGACACGAGTTCTCTCACATTAAGAGTGGCTTGATGAAAAACGCAGAATAACCTCACACTCATCTAGCACCCTCGGGAAGTGGAGATATTTGAGGTGTATATATATCTCGAAGTCTCTACTTCTTTTGTAGGGTCTGATGGTGTAGTGGGTTAAAGCGTACTAGTTATGGCAGCTACTGGAAGGTAGTTGTGCTTTCTGGGTTCGAGGCCCACTGGTGGGTGTTGTCCAAAGATTGTTAATCTTCACTTGTGGTTTATGCAAGTATAGGCTTATAGCATGGACACCAGTTCTCTCACATTGACAGTGGCTTGATGAAAAACGCAGAATAACCTCACACTCATCTAGCGCCCTCGGGAAGTGGAGATATTTGAGGTGTATATATATCTCGAAGTCTCTACTTCTTTTGTAGGGTCTGATGGTGTAGTGGGTTAAAGCGTACTACTTATGGCAGCTACTGGAAGGTAGTTGTGCTTTCTGGGTTCGAGGCCCACTGGTGGGTGTTGTCCAAAGATTGTTAATCTTCACTTGTGGTTTATGCAAGTATAGGCTTATAGCATGGACACGAGTTCTCTCACATTAAGAGTGGCTTGATGAAAAACGCAGAATAACCTCACACTCATCTAGCACCCTCGGGAAGTGGAGATATTTGAGGTGTATATATATCTCGAAGTCTCTACTTCTTTTGTAGGGTCTGATGGTGTAGTGGGTTAAAGCGTACTAGTTATGGCAGCTACTGGAAGGTAGTTGTGCTTTCTGGGTTCGAGGCCCACTGGTGGGTGTTGTCCAAAGATTGTTAATCTTCACTTGTGGTTTATGCAAGTATAGGCTTATAGCATGGACACCAGTTCTCTCACATTGACAGTGGCTTGATGAAAAACGCAGAATAACCTCACACTCATCTAGCGCCCTCGGGAAGTGGAGATATTTGAGGTGTATATATATCTCGAAGTCTCTACTTCTTTTGTAGGGTCTGATGGTGTAGTGGGTTAAAGCGTACTACTTATGGCAGCTACTGGAAGGTAGTTGTGCTTTCTGGGTTCGAGGCCCACTGGTGGGTGTTGTCCAAAGATTGTTAATCTTCACTTGTGGTTTATGCAAGTATAGGCTTATAGCATGGACACGAGTTCTCTCACATTAAGAGTGGCTTGATGAAAAACGCAGAATAACCTCACACTCATCTAGCACCCTCGGGAAGTGGAGATATTTGAGGTGTATATATATCTCGAAGTCTCTACTTCTTTTGCAGGGTCTGATGGTGTAGTGGGTTAAAGCGTACTAGTTATGGCAGCTACTGGAAGGTAGTTGTGCTTTCTGGGTTCGAGGCCCACTGGTGGGTGTTGTCCAAAGATTGTTAATCTTCACTTGTGGTTTATGCAAGTATAGGCTTATAGCATGGACACGAGTTCTCTCACATTGACAGTGGCTTGATGAAAAACGCAGAATAACCTCACACTCATCTAGCGCCCTCGGGAAGTGGAGATATTTGAGGTGTATATATATCTCGAAGTCTCTACTTCTTTTGTAGGGTCTGATGGTGTAGTGGGATAAAGCGTACTAGTTATGGCAGCTACTGGAAGGTAGTTGTGCTTTCTGGGTTCGAGGCCCACTGGTGGGTGTTGTCCAAAGATTGTTAATCTTCACTTGTGGTTTATGCAAGTATAGGCTTATAGCATGGACACGAGTTCTCTCACATTGACAGTGGCTTGATGAAAAACGCAGAATAACCTCACACTCATCTAGCGCCCTCGGGAAGTGGAGATATTTGAGGTGTATATATATCTCGAAGTCTCTACTTCTTTTGTAGGGTCTGATGGTGTAGTGGGTTAAAGCGTACTAGTTATGGCAGCTACTGGAAAGGTAGTTGTGCTTTCTGGGTTCGAGGCCCACTGGTGGGTGTTGTCCAAAGATTGTTAATCTTCACTTGTGGTTTATGCAAGTATAGGCTTATAGCATGGACACGAGTTCTCTCACATTGACAGTGGCTTGATGAAAAACGCAGAATAACCTCACACTCATCTAGCGCCCTCGGGAAGTGGAGATATTTGAGGTGTATATATATCTCGAAGTCTCTACTTCTTTTGTAGGGTCTGATGGTGTAGTGGGTTAAAGCGTACTAGTTATGGCTGCTACTGGAAGGTAGTTGTGCTTTCTGGGTTCGAGGCCCACTGGTGGGTGTTGTCCAAAGATTGTTAATCTTCACTTGTGGTTTATGCAAGTATAGGCTTATAGCATGGACACCAGTTCTCTCACATTGACAGTGGCTTGATGAAAAACGCAGAATAACCTCACACTCATCTAGCGCCCTCGGGAAGTGGAGATATTTGAGGTGTATATATATCTCGAAGTCTCTACTTCTTTTGTAGGGTCTGATGGTGTAGTGGGTTAAAGCGTACTACTTATGGCAGCTACTGGAAGGTAGTTGTGCTTTCTGGGTTCGAGGCCCACTGGTGGGTGTTGTCCAAAGATTGTTAATCTTCACTTGTGGTTTATGCAAGTATAGGCTTATAGCATGGACACGAGTTCTCTCACATTAAGAGTGGCTTGATGAAAAACGCAGAATAACCTCACACTCATCTAGCACCCTCGGGAAGTGGAGATATTTGAGGTGTATATATATCTCGAAGTCTCTACTTCTTTTGTAGGGTCTGATGGTGTAGTGGGTTAAAGCGTACTAGTTATGGCAGCTACTGGAAGGTAGTTGTGCTTTCTGGGTTCGAGGCCCACTGGTGGGTGTTCTCAAAAGATTGTTAATCTTCACTTGTGGTTTATGCAAGTATAGGCTTATAGCATGGACACCAGTTCTCTCACATTGACAGTGGCTTGATGAAAAACGCAGAATAACCTCACACTCATCTAGCGCCCTCGGGAAGTGGAGATATTTGAGGTGTATATATATCTCGAAGTCTCTACTTCTTTTGTAGGGTCTGATGGTGTAGTGGGTTAAAGCGTACTACTTATGGCAGCTACTGGAAGGTAGTTGTGCTTTCTGGGTTCGAGGCCCACTGGTGGGTGTTGTCCAAAGATTGTTAATCTTCACTTGTGGTTTATGCAAGTATAGGCTTATAGCATGGACACGAGTTCTCTCACATTAAGAGTGGCTTGATGAAAAACGCAGAATAACCTCACACTCATCTAGCACCCTCGGGAAGTGGAGATATTTGAGGTGTATATATATCTCGAAGTCTCTACTTCTTTTGTAGGGTCTGATGGTGTAGTGGGTTAAAGCGTACTAGTTATGGCAGCTACTGGAAGGTAGTTGTGCTTTCTGGGTTCGAGGCCCACTGGTGGGTGTTGTCCAAAGATTGTTAATCTTCACTTGTGGTTTATGCAAGTATAGGCTTATAGCATGGACACCAGTTCTCTCACATTGACAGTGGCTTGATGAAAAACGCAGAATAACCTCACACTCATCTAGCGCCCTCGGGAAGTGGAGATATTTGAGGTGTATATATATCTCGAAGTCTCTACTTCTTTTGTAGGGTCTGATGGTGTAGTGGGTTAAAGCGTACTACTTATGGCAGCTACTGGAAGGTAGTTGTGCTTTCTGGGTTCGAGGCCCACTGGTGGGTGTTGTCCAAAGATTGTTAATCTTCACTTGTGGTTTATGCAAGTATAGGCTTATAGCATGGACACGAGTTCTCTCACATTAAGAGTGGCTTGATGAAAAACGCAGAATAACCTCACACTCATCTAGCACCCTCGGGAAGTGGAGATATTTGAGGTGTATATATATCTCGAAGTCTCTACTTCTTTTGTAGGGTCTGATGGTGTAGTGGGTTAAAGCGTACTAGTTATGGCAGCTACTGGAAGGTAGTTGTGCTTTCTGGGTTCGAGGCCCACTGGTGGGTGTTGTCCAAAGATTGTTAATCTTCACTTGTGGTTTATGCAAGTATAGGCTTATAGCATGGACACCAGTTCTCTCACATTGACAGTGGCTTGATGAAAAACGCAGAATAACCTCACACTCATCTAGCGCCCTCGGGAAGTGGAGATATTTGAGGTGTATATATATCTCGAAGTCTCTACTTCTTTTGTAGGGTCTGATGGTGTAGTGGGTTAAAGTGTACTACTTATGGCAGCTACTGGAAGGTAGTTGTGCTTTCTGGGTTCGAGGCCCACTGGTGGGTGTTGTCCAAAGATTGTTAATCTTCACTTGTGGTTTATGCAAGTATAGGCTTATAGCATGGACACGAGTTCTCTCACATTAAGAGTGGCTTGATGAAAAACGCAGAATAACCTCACACTCATCTAGCACCCTCGGGAAGTGGAGATATTTGAGGTGTATATATATCTCGAAGTCTCTACTTCTTTTGCAGGGTCTGATGGTGTAGTGGGTTAAAGCGTACTAGTTATGGCAGCTACTGGAAGGTAGTTGTGCTTTCTGGGTTCGAGGCCCACTGGTGGGTGTTGTCCAAAGATTGTTAATCTTCACTTGTGGTTTATGCAAGTATAGGCTTATAGCATGGACACGAGTTCTCTCACATTGACAGTGGCTTGATGAAAAACGCAGAATAACCTCACACTCATCTAGCGCCCTCGGGAAGTGGAGATATTTGAGGTGTATATATATCTCGAAGTCTCTACTTCTTTTGTAGGGTCTGATGGTGTAGTGGGATAAAGCGTACTAGTTATGGCAGCTACTGGAAGGTAGTTGTGCTTTCTGGGTTCGAGGCCCACTGGTGGGTGTTGTCCAAAGATTGTTAATCTTCACTTGTGGTTTATGCAAGTATAGGCTTATAGCATGGACACGAGTTCTCTCACATTGACAGTGGCTTGATGAAAAACGCAGAATAACCTCACACTCATCTAGCGCCCTCGGGAAGTGGAGATATTTGAGGTGTATATATATCTCGAAGTCTCTACTTCTTTTGTAGGGTCTGATGGTGTAGTGGGTTAAAGCGTACTAGTTATGGCAGCTACTGGAAAGTAGTTGTGCTTTCTGGGTTCGAGGCCCACTGGTGGGTGTTGTCCAAAGATTGTTAATCTTCACTTGTGGTTTATGCAAGTATAGGCTTATAGCATGGACACCAGTTCTCTCACATTGACAGTGGCTTGATGAAAAACGCAGAATAACCTCACACTCATCTAGCGCCCTCGGGAAGTGGAGATATTTGAGGTGTATATATATCTCGAAGTCTCTACTTCTTTTGTAGGGTCTGATGGTGTAGTGGGTTAAAGCGTACTAGTTATGGCTGCTACTGGAAGGTAGTTGTGCTTTCTGGGTTCGAGGCCCACTGGTGGGTGTTGTCCAAAGATTGTTAATCTTCACTTGTGGTTTATGCAAGTATAGGCTTATAGCATGGACACCAGTTCTCTCACATTGACAGTGGCTTGATGAAAAACGCAGAATAACCTCACACTCATCTAGCGCCCTCGGGAAGTGGAGATATTTGAGGTGTATATATATCTCGAAGTCTCTACTTCTTTTGTAGGGTCTGATGGTGTAGTGGGTTAAAGCGTACTACTTATGGCAGCTACTGGAAGGTAGTTGTGCTTTCTGGGTTCGAGGCCCACTGGTGGGTGTTGTCCAAAGATTGTTAATCTTCACTTGTGGTTTATGCAAGTATAGGCTTATAGCATGGACACGAGTTCTCTCACATTAAGAGTGGCTTGATGAAAAACGCAGAATAACCTCACACTCATCTAGCACCCTCGGGAAGTGGAGATATTTGAGGTGTATATATATCTCGAAGTCTCTACTTCTTTTGTAGGGTCTGATGGTGTAGTGGGTTAAAGCGTACTAGTTATGGCAGCTACTGGAAGGTAGTTGTGCTTTCTGGGTTCGAGGCCCACTGGTGGGTGTTGTCCAAAGATTGTTAATCTTCACTTGTGGTTTATGCAAGTATAGGCTTATAGCATGGACACCAGTTCTCTCACAATGACAGTGGCTTGATGAAAAACGCAGAATAACCTCACACTCATCTAGCGCCCTCGGGAAGTGGAGATATTTGAGGTGTATATATATCTCGAAGTCTCTACTTCTTTTGTAGGGTCTGATGGTGTAGTGGGTTAAAGCGTACTAGTTATGGCAGCTACTGGAAGGTAGTTGTGCTTTCTGGGTTCGAGGCCCACTGGTGGGTGTTGTCCAAAGATTGTTAGTCTTCACTTGTGGTTTATGCAAGTATAGGCTTATAGCATGGACACGAGTTCTCTCACATTAAGAGTGGCTTGATGAAAAACACAGAATAACCTCACATTTATCTAGCGCCCTCGGGAAGTGGAGATATTTGAGGTGTATATATATCTCGAAGTCTCTACTTCTTTTGTAGGGTCTGATGGTGTAGTGGGTTAAAGCGTACTAGTTATGGCAGCTACTGGAAGGTAGTTGTGCTTTCTGGGTTCGAGGCCCACTGGTGGGTGTTGTCCAAAGAATGTTAATCTTCACTTGTGGTTTATGCAAGTATAGGCTTATAGCATGGACACGAGTTCTCTCACATTGACAGTGGCTTGATGAAAAACGCAGAATAACCTCACACTCATCTAGCGCCCTCGGGAAGTGGAGATATTTGAGGTGTATATATATCTCGAAGTCTCTACTTCTTTTGTAGGGTCTGATGGTGTAGTGGGTTAAAGCGTACTAGTTATGGCTGCTACTGGAAGGTAGTTGTGCTTTCTGGGTTCGAGGCCCACTGGTGGGTGTTGTCCAAAGATTGTTAATCTTCACTTGTGGTTTATGCAAGTATAGGCTTATAGCATGGACACCAGTTCTCTCACATTGACAGTGGCTTGATGAAAAACGCAGAATAACCTCACACTCATCTAGCGCCCTCGGGAAGTGGAGATATTTGAGGTGTATATATATCTCGAAGTCTCTACTTCTTTCCCAGCAAACACAAATCATCTACACAACGTTCGCCTATCTCTTGCCATAGGTGTGGGAATGATTTGCATTGAGAATGGTGCAGGAGAGCCTTTGAGAAACTTTTACTCAAAAAATCCAAACACAAAGGTTTAATTATAAATTGTTTTTCTACAATTATTTTCTTCCAAATGTAAAACAAATAGTTTTTACATGTTTAAATATAAAATTTATGGTGTTTTTTTGTAAAATTCATTAATAAATTGTGAATGATATATATTGGCTGAGTGAAACCTTTATAATCCATTTAGTTATAATTTGAACAGAAAAAAGTATTTTTCCAAATTTTCTAAAAATTGCTCTTTTTAACACAATTTGACTCCTTATACATTCCACTAAACACTATATCATGTTTAAATATATAATTTATGTATTATTCTCTAAAATAATTTATATAAATTATATAAGTTGCTGGAAAGTGGTGTTAAGGATTTTGAAAACATTTTGTTGTGTTAATATGTTCTTATTAACTATGTCTCAAGTTCACAGTTTATCAAACAAGAATATTAACATTCGTCAACTCTTAAAATCTTATATGTTATCTTGCTGGTGCAAAAAAGGGTGAATCTTTAGGAACAGCTATAGTATCTATATATCACAAATGGTGTTTTCCCTAACTCAAACAATGTAGGGTTTATTATTCTACACATATTTCTAATGACTCTTAGATGTTTACATTCTCTGAAGTATAATTGTGAAGGCTGTGTCCATCACTCTCAACACAGATTCTTAAACTCGTCTCTGCAGGTTCAACTATATAATTAGTTTCCATTTTGAATTTCCATGGACATTTGTATCCAAAATGAAACCAATGTGGTTTCCTTCAGCGCCTTCAGCCAGCACATTTGCTCATTCATTTCCACAGATTCCAACAAGGTAGGGGATTTACAGAAATTTGTATATTCATATTGTTATATATTAAAAATATGAATGCAGTTCAATATGATAAGACAAATACATGAGTTTATGATAAATTCGTTTTCTGTGATATACCATTGATATGCTCTTTTTTTCTTTAAACGGCAGACTAAACTAAAGTGCTCACATCAACAGATTTGATGTATAAATGGTCAACGCTCAACAGAGTTAGTATTAATGTATTAGTATAAATCTTACTTGTCTCATTGTTAATTCACATTCAATGTCAACTTGTGGTTTTGATGTGGCACGTTTGGCCAAGACACCCCACCCCATTATTTTTGCAGTCTCCGTGGTGTAGTGGTACGCTCAACAGAGTTAGTATTAATGTATTAGTATAAATCTTACTTGTCTCATTGTTAATTCACATTCAATGTCAACTTGTGGTTTTGATGTGGCACGTTTGGCCAAGACACCCCACCCCATTATTTTTGCAGTCTCCGTGGTGTAGTGGTAAGACACTCGCCTGGCGTTCCGCGAGCGCTATGTCATGGGTTCGTATCCTGGCCGGGGAGGATTTACTGGGCGCAATTCCTTAACTGTAGCCTCTGTTTAACGCAACAGTAAAATGTGTACTTGGATGAAAAAACGATTCTTCGCGGCAGGGGATCGTATTCCAGGGACCATAGGATTTAAGGACTTGCCCGAAACGCTACGCGTACTAGTGGCTGTACAAGAATGTAACAACTCTTGTATATATCTCAAAAAAAAAAAAAAAAAAAAAAAAAAAAAAAAAAAAAAAAAAAAAAAAAAAAAAAAAAAAAAAAAAAAAAAAATTATGCACCCCATACCCATCTTGTGGGCGGTTGTGGAAAGGGTTACAGAGGCACATAATGGGCTCAGGGACTGAACCCCACAATTCATTTAGCTAAGCAAGTTACAATCTTGATGAGCTAGTTACAAAATTCAATATAAGTCATCACATCAACAATGGGTTCGAGATCGACCTCAAGTACAGGTTCTAAATTAAGCAACTGACATATGTGGAGAGCTAGTATCAAAATTTATATGTTTGTCCTGCACACCGTCCCCCATCCAGTGGGCAGCGGTGGATAGGTTACAATCACTTAGTTGTTATCTACAGTTAGCAAACTGGGGATATTTGGCTAAAATTTCTGGTAGCAGATCATTTTGAATGAAATATTGACACATCGCTGGAACATTGGTTATAGAATTGTCTCTAAATTCATGTATCTTTTCGCACTCCATCACATAGTGACGGAGGGTGTGCGAATAATTTTGTTGACACAGTTTACATTTGGTCAGGTCTACATCAGCAGATAATGAGAATTCCCAGAGATACTTGTAACCGAGTCTAAGCCGAGCAGTAGTAACATCTAGAAGTCTGCTGATTTTATTGGATGATCCATAGATGTGTGGCTCCTCTTGTATGATATGTATGATAGATGGAATTACTAGTTCCAGTTTCTAGGCAGGCGATGAGTACTCACAATAACCTTAATTAAGCGTCAAAACAAAAATGTGTATACTCTTTTTACTCTCCTGACCTTAGTTCTCGAGCTATGTATTTCATTTTGGTACCAACGTGTTCGCAATAACATTCTCTAGAAGAAAATCAGCAAAAACGGTCACCAAAAGTTATATGAATACCAGCACCCAATAAATACCTACGTAGATGACTCGCCGTGAGTGCCCAAGAGCAACAAAATGTTTTTACTCTTGGGATTGTTATCACTTCCACACTTGTCCTACAGCGTTAATTTTGGTATCAATGTACTCGCAATGAAATTCCCAACACGGTGATATGAATATAAACGTAGAATAATGGTCGCTGCCCACCCGCAAGAGTGTGGGAAGTGGCGGAACTGTTACCCAGTATTGGTGACAAGACGACACATGGGCGATACAGTGCTTTGAAAGTTTATAATTATATCACTGTCCTGACATTATTATTGTATGTACGTCATTCATTTTTGTGCCAATGTTTTCGCAATAGAATGTTCTATGAGCCCGTAGGTAAAAAAGAGCAACAAAGCGTAAGATAGAATAGCACCATATATAAAACAACGCTGGTACATATCAGTGAGCGTCAAACACACACGAAATGTGTGTGTTTGATGGTGGTCAAACGATGTTTGATGTGTTTGATCAGGTGATGTCCTGATCCGCATAATTAAAGTATGAATTATGTTGAGAAAAAATAAGAAAAAAGGGAAAAAACAGGGGTGGGAGAAACATGACAGAAAAAGAGTAAAAATACAATTTGGTCAACAAAACAGCATTGTTTAAAATAAAAGATATGGATTGACATTTTGGGGGTTAGGTTGGTAGGTTACATTGAGTTAATTAGGTAGTACTTAGTGTTTATCTGTTATAGATAGGAGCTGCCTGGTATGGGCCAATAGGCCTTCTGCAGTTACCTTTGTTTTTATGTTTTTGCCCTGTAACCTAAATGGTTAGAGAGGCACATATATGGGCTTAGGGACTGAACCCCACACTACATTTAGCTAAGCTGGTTACAATCTTGATGATATAGTTACAAAATTCTGTATAAGTCGTCACATTATCAATGGGTTCGAGATCAACCACAATTTCCTGAATAGATATAACAAAGGGGATATTAATAGGGTATTAAAATTGTCAACACAAGATAGAACACGAAACAATGGGTATAAATTGGATAAGTTTAGATTTAGGAAAGACTTGGGTAAATACAGGGTCAGTAACAGGGTTGTTGATTTGTGGAATTTTTCTTAACTTATAAATTTATCTTTATTTATCTTAAACTGGTTGGGAGAGGTACAGTTTTTAACATAATTGGGAAGGTCATTCCACATTCGAGGTCTCTTGATTTGTAAAGCATTTCTAGTTTGACTAAGTCGTACTCTTGGAATATCAAATAGGTATTTGTTTCTGGTGTGGTGCTCATGGGATCTGTTACAACCTTCTAGGAAGCTTTTAAGGTCAGGATTGACATTACAGTGCAGCGTTTTATATATATAAAATACACATGAGAGTATGTGCAGGGACTTAATATCTAACATATTCAGAGATTTGAGTAAGGGGTCCATATATACTGCCCGGTTGCCTGAAATGCTATAGGCCTACATAGTGGCTTTAGGTATTGTATGCACTAGCTCTATCTATAAATCCAACATTATGTTTGTAAATCAACTATGTATGTATGAAAAAAAATGACTAATACGTTCGGCGAATGACTTTGACTTCAACTTCACTTTGACTTCGTTCATGTCATCGTATTTTCCGTAATATATAAAGGTTATGACAATGCAATTATATTATTGTGTGCAAATAAGTTTGAAATTTCATGTACCCTAAAAATATTAAAATAAAGAATAAGAATAATTAAATAATTGTTGTAGTAAATTGTCACACGTTCATCATACGCAAACGAACACACAGTTTGGAGCGTCAGTACAAGACCGCCGCCATTTTAAAACACGGCTTCGAATGTAAGTAATGTTTTTCTCGTACTAACACTGTGTTATACAATAGATTTGGTCTTGAATTCACAAATTTAGTTGTTACATCTGACAGAGTATGTT
This sequence comes from Procambarus clarkii, assembly GCF_040958095.1. NCBI lineage: Eukaryota > Metazoa > Arthropoda > Malacostraca > Decapoda > Cambaridae > Procambarus > Procambarus clarkii. The sequence continues at coordinate 14,669 of NW_027190943.1, forward strand.
AGACGGTGTAATGCTGGTCCATGTTAACGTATTTGTGGGCTTGGTTGGTTTAAATGTGGAGGCGAGGCCTGGCAGTGCTGGTGTATGTGGAGGCGAGGCGAGGCCTGGCAGTGCTGGTGTATGTGGAGGCGAGGCCTGGCTGTGCTGGTGAGTATGTGGAGGCGAGGCCTGGCAGTGCTGGTGTATGTGGAGGCGAGGCCTGGCTGTGCTAGTGTGTATGTGGAGGCGAGGCCTGGCTGTGCTAGTGTGTATGTGGAGGCGAGGCCTGGCAGTGCTGGTGTATGTGGAGGCGAGGCCTGGCTGTGCTAGTGTGTATGTGGAGGCGAGGCCTGGCTGTGCTAGTGTGTATGTGGAGGCGAGGCCTGGCAGTGCTGGTGTATGTGGAGGCGAGGCCTGGCTGTGCTAGTGTGTATGTGGAGGCGAGGCCTGGCTGTGCTAGTGTGTATGTGGAGGCGAGGCATGTACAACACTCCCCAATAGGAAGAAAACCCACTGGGTTCTAGGCTAGGTTAGGCTTATCTGTAATAATTGAATTAAGCCTAGCAAAGCCTAGAACCTAGTTCAGTAATTTAAAAAATGTTGTAACTTGAAAAATGCCATTCAATACATTACACAATTTAAATATTTTCAGGCAATCAACACAACCCTCATGTTGGCTAACCCTCTCTCATGTTGGTCAATAATTTAATTATTTTTTTATGGAGTAATCTTTGCTGTTGAAATGTAGTCTTTTTGAGACTACATTTCAAATGTAGTGTGTGTGGAGGCGTGTATGTTAGGTATTACCTAATATACACGGTGTAATATATCTATCTGTGTGAAATAGATTAAATCCATTTATTTGATATTCAGCTAATAGTTCTGTATTTTCTACATTCATCCATGTTTTGGTAAGTGCAATAATATGTATTGTTTCATTGCAGATTAGAGATTCAAGATAGTTCTAGATTTCCGAAGTACTGAAACGCGCGCCATACAGGCTTGGTGGATCTAGGTGCAAGGTAAAATTATTTACATTTACTTTTGTATTTATGTTTTGTATTTATATGCATATATGCATTTATATGCATTATTCTATAGAATAATAGATCTCGTAATAATTTTGCAAAAATAGTGGCATTTACTATTTTTAAAAGATTATTAAAAAATTTACTGATATGGTGCATTCGGAAGGGCGAAGAGGGAGAACGGCCTGTTGACATAGCTCGGGTGCAGGGGGGGGGGGGGTTGTGTAAAAGCCTGGTTTGTGCCTCGGAGAGGCTATGGGATCCAGTAAGTTCAGTAGAACTTCGGTTTCAACCCTTTTACCCTGTTGTAGCTCAGTCGATTAAGGCAGTGTCTGGGATGCTCCCGGACGCAGGTTCGAATCCTCGTCACGGCCCTTGTGGATTTGTTCATTTGATGCATCACGTTATTGTGATCTGTGTGTGTAATTCTTCACTTGCTACAGCAACAGGAATGTGTGTGTATGTATTTGTGTTGTTGAATATGACCGAAAGTGTAAGATTAATGATTCTAACACAAATCGTCTGAATATTTGTTTTTCTTCACTGTCGAGAGTAGTTAAAAAAATTTACTCGAGTTTATTTTCACACTTTATTTATGGTCCTTAAGTCCCTCTCCTTAATGCTGCTGCTGTTTCTCGCATCTTTGCATCGCTTGTATGTTTGGGGGTTTGGCCTCTTGCTATATATTGATTCCATTTGTGTGTGTTTGGGTCTCAGGCCCTCTTGCAATTTCTGTTGAACAAACCCCTTTTCCTAGTTCTGCATCTCTCCTTTGGTACAAATTTTGTTGTGCTTTTATCATATATTTCACAAAACTTGACATACATTTCATTTACTTCATGTCCTATCAGCAAGTGTTTGTCAAATTCTTTAAGGAAAGTTTATCATCCTGATTGCAGATCTCTAGCGATATTATGTCAACTTCTTGTGGATTCGCAATCATTATTTAATTTACCTTTAGGTGTTCTTTCACCAGCACAGCAACACTGTACCTCTCCCAACCAGTTTAAGATAAAAACTAAGTACTAACTAATTAACTCAATGTAACCTACCTTACCCCCAAAATGACAACCCATGTCTTCTATTTTAAACAATGCTGTTTTGTTGACCAAATTGTATTTTTGTTTTTTTCTGCAATGTTTCCCCCCCCCCCCCCACCACTCTACCACTACATTGAGTTTAGTAGCTCTGTGCACGTCAGGTGCTGTTTAATATACAGACCTACTCCTCCATTTGACCTAGTTTCTCTATCACATCTATATCACTTTGTGCTTTAGCCCTGGTGGAGCTTGGTCCACCAGGCTGTTGTTTGGAGTGGCCCGCAGATCCACATACAGTCTGCATATGATATACAGTCTGTTGATCAATTAAACTACAGTAGTTAGTTTTTATCATCCGAATGCACCAATATGTGTTCATTCTTCCCAGATGAAGGAACTAGGTAATATTCATCATCTGAATGCACCATCTGATGCTTTAACACACTCATGATACACGAGAGGTTTAAAAAACTTTTAAAACTTTTAAAACTTTTTGACCTATGTATTTAAAAGCAATTCTAAAGTTAAAAAGTGTAGCATAGGCCCCTCGCAGAATGTTCTTAATATGATCCTCAGGTTATAGTTTTCTATCTAAAACCACCCCTAGATCTCTTTCTTGATCAGAATTCTTTATAGATCTCAGTGGCTCGATCATAGAAACTGCTCTAAATCCTTGTTGGCCTGGATTGTGGAGGTCATTGGTCTCTATAAAACTAGTAATCTGACTCCTGATCACTCTCAAATAATTTTATTATGTGGGATGTTAGTGCAACTGGTCTATAATTCTTTGCCAATGCTTGTGTTGTGTTGTGTTGTTTTGGTAGTGATGTGCAATGTGTTGTTTTGGTAGTGATTCGTCCAGTTCTGGTAGTAGTGCGGTTGTTGTGTAGTGTAGTACTTGTGTGCTTGTTAATGACTTGTATTCCAGTCTTGTGGGTATCTCCTTTCCCCTACGGGCCAACTGCTTTGTTCTTACCTAGCATTTTGCTTTGTTTGGGTATGAATGTTTGTGTGCCGTATATTTTGCAAAATTTGCCATATATCTCATTATTTACTCCTCTGCCTAGCAACAAGTCTGTCTAATTATACTCATTAACTGTTTTTCAAAGTTCCCCATAGTGTCCTTTATTGAAATCGAGTTCATGAACCGTTTCAATGTTCTTATTTTCTTCTAGATTATATCTTAAAGTATATTTAAATGTTATTGTTATTATTGTTATTAAATGTTATTGTGACATTGCATTGCAATTGAGCTATGTTGTTTACCATACCGTTCATTTCGTGAGTATAAGTATAGATGCCACACTTGTGACAGGTAAAACCATGCCTTTTTTGAAAAACAGCACCAGTCTGTTGCACGTAAGAGCAACCCACACTATATTATGTTGCGATATTATTTCAATATTTCCGATTGTATTGATAATTTGAATTTTCATAGATTTCAATTTATTTTCATTTCGATTTAATAATTTTGTGTGACATTGCATTGAAATTGAGCTGTGTTGTTTACCATACTGTTCATTTCATGAGTATAGTTTATTTTTTTATTTTTTTCATTTCATTTTTTTAGCTGTTCTTATTTTTCAGTGATGGGAATATCAGATCATTTGATGTTCCCAATTTTCTGATGGAAGCATCAGACCATTATAGAATGCATCGGATGAGGTAGTTTGGAATGGTGGGGAGGACGAGAGGGGGGTATGGTGGGGAAGACGAGGGGACAGAGGAGAGGGTAATGGTGGGGAGGACGAGGGGACTGGGGAGTTGGGGATGGTGGGGACAGGGGAATGCTGGGGAGGACAAAGGGACAGGTGAATGGGAGATGGTGGGGGAGGAAGAAGGACAGGGGAGGGGAAAATGGTAAGGAGGACGATGGGACAGGGAAGTGGGAATAGTGGGGATGATGTGGGGACAGGGAAGTGGGAAGGACGAGAGGACTGTGGAATGGGGAATAGCAAAGTGAATTATAATTATATATATTAATTAATTCTTATAAATTTCCAGAAGCCTGTATCAACACCCACACTAATGCAACTGAAAGAGATGTTGAGACAAGTATTGCTGATATGTTGAAGAACGCCCCAAACAAACTCGGTGGAAACAGATACAAGGTAAAGTTTGCCAATTTGCTGTAGTCTAATTCAATTTCTTTTTAGTAATCTTCGAGAACATTTATGCTATGAATAAGATAAAATAATGTAACTGATTTTGATTTATTTACTATTTATTATTTATTTACCGTTATTAGTATAATAGATCTCGTAATAATTTTGCAAAAATAATGGCATTTACTATTTTAAAAAGCTCGGGTGCAGGGGGGGGGGTTATGTAAAAGCCTGGTTTGTGCCTCGGAGAGGCTATGGGATCCAGTAAGATCGTCCTTCCTTTCCTCCCTAGAATCTGGATGTAGCAGGTGCTCAATTGTCAAAAGTGAAAAATTGGTTTTGTCTTCCGAATGCACCATTTCTGTAAATTTGCTAATAATCTTTTAAAAATAGTAAATGCCATTATTTTTGCAAAATTATTACGAGATCTATTATACTAATAACGGTTTGATAAAATACAGTAGACTGCCTACTGGTTTTACCTGTAATAAGGTTTGATACAGATGATTATGATTATGGTTTTGGCCTCCACCACCCTCTCACCTAACTTGTTCCAACCATGTCTACCACGGTTTTGTCTTCCGAATGCACCATTTCTGTAAATTTGCTAATAATCTTTTAAAAATAGTAAATGCCATTATTTTTGCAAAATTCCTGAATATTGTCAAAATGACGGAAACCCATATGTCAAAAACACATGGAGATATACCAATCCTGGAAGACATTCTTCCATCCCCACTTGAAACTGTTGAGCAGGTGGAAAGTCTGTCACATGAGCTAAAAGTTAACAGTGAATATAAAAAGAGTATGGTAAGTGTTGCTTAATTCTTTTAGCCTGAGTATGGTAAGTGTTGCTGAATTTTTTTAGCCTTGTACATATGTCTTTTGATTAGTTTTTTTGCAGATGAAGGAAGGTGGGGTGGCACATAATTGATTGTTCAGTGTTATGTTTAAGGTACAAATAAAACAAAAGCAAAAGTTACTCAAATTCGTTGATTTTTGTAATAGTTAAGAAGGAAAATATTTTAATGCTATTTATTTAATACAGTTGGAAATTAGAAAATCTAATGTTGAGATTGAAAGATATATATTATTCTCTATTACCTTACAGCTTATGCATTATTTTAACAGGTCCAGACGCTGTCTCAAATGGGCGGTGCAAGCTGTGGAGACACAGTGAGACGAATGATGAGGAGGATAGGGACCTATGGGGTCTGGTCTCAGTATTCACTCGTTGGGCGCAAGAGGAAACGTGTCTTCAAAACCTTGGATATTTGTAATGTAATAATAAGTACGTAAATTTGACATTTTTTTGGATTATATATATGTCTGCATGTATTATGTATTATACTTGCATGCTTGTTAATGACTTGTATTCTAGTCTTGTGGGTATCTCCTTTCTCCTACGGGCCAAATGCTTTGTTCTTACCTAGCATTTTGCTTTGTTTGGGTATGAATGTTTGTGTACCTTCATTGTATATTTTGCAAAATTTGCCATATATCTCATTACTCCTCTGCCTAGCAACAAGTCTGTCTAATTATACTCAATAACTATTTTTCAAAGTTCCCCATAGTGTCCTTTATTGAAATAGAGTTCATGAACCGTTTCAATATCCTTATTTTCTTCTAGATTATATCTTAAAGTATATTTAAATGTTATTGTGACATTGCATTGCAATTGAGCTGCGTTGTTAACCATTCTGTTCATTTCATGAGTATATTTTATTTTCTATTTTTTCATATCATTTTTTTTATCTGTTTTTATTTTTCAGTGATGGGAATATCAGATCATTTGATGTTCCCATCAGAAAATTGGGAAAGTCAGATCTTTTGATGTTCCCAATTTTCAGATGGAAGCATCAGACCATCATGGAATGCATGGGATGAGGTAGTTTAGAATGGTGGGGAGGACGACAGGGGGGATGGTGGGGAAGACGAGGGAACAGAGGAGAGGGTAATGGTGGGGAGGACGAGGGGACAGGGGAATGGAGAATGCTGGGGAGGACAAAGGGGACGAGGGGACGGAGGAAGACTGGAGAACAGGGGAACACCTAAATAAAAGCCAACAATGTTATTACTCTGTGGCTTCTTGTCTCCTGACAAAAAGAATTATAATTATATATATTAATTAATTCTTATAACTTTCCAGAAGCCTGTATCAACACCCACACTAATGCAACTGAAAGAGATGTTGAGACAAGTATTGCTGATATGTTGAAGAACGCCCCAAACAAACACGGTGGAAACAGATACAAGGTAAAGTTTGCCAATTTGCTGTAGTCTAATTCAATCTCTTTTTAGTAATCTTTGTGAACATTTATGCTATGAATAAGATAAAATAATGTAATTGATTTTGACTAAATATGTAGATATATTTAATTTTCTGAGCACTAATAATGAAAGAAAACCAAAATAAGAGGTGGCTACTATCTCTAATAATGGGCTGGAATAATACAGGATATAATAATATATATATATATATAAATATATATACATATATTTATATATATATATATATTTATTTATATAAATATATATATGATATATATATTCTATTCTATTAGTCTATTCTATTCTATAGTTTTATATAGATTCTTGTTTTAGTTTTTTTCTATAATATGGAAAGGGTTTTTAATTAATAAATTAAATATTATATAATAAAATAATGTATTATTGAAAACAATTAGTAACAAACAATATTTCATTACAGGGTGGTGAAGCAAGAATACATGTGCATCACATAGCAGAGTCGGATATGACGAATAATGAAAACAGCGGAGAGCCTGGTGCATGGCATACCGCTGAATCTTCTCTAATGTCTATATAGAAGAATCTTTGTTTCTGTGTGTATATATGTATATATATCATTAATAAAATATATATATATATATATATATATATATATATATATATATATATATATATATATATATATATATAACCTATATATATATATATATATATATATATATATATATATATATATATATATATAACCTAT
>NW_027190944.1:0-21791 GCF_040958095.1 Procambarus clarkii
AGCGGATTAGAGCGGTTTTACGTGTACATTTTATTGGTAATATAAACGGAAAATCAGGAACATTTTAGTTAATTCTAATGAAAACACATTGATTTCTATCATTTGTATTGGAAACAACATCTTTATATGTCTTTTCTAGGATCTAAATAATACGAAACCTCGATAGATGATTTGAAGTTAAAATCCTCAAATTTGGTAATATAGCGATTTTTTTCACGTTTTTCATGTATTGTGATTGTACGTAAATATATTAGTTTACACCAATATTACGATAATTCTTCATGTTTTCTCACGATATGTGATTTGGCTTTCAAATCTCAGAATTTCGCAAATTTTGCATTTTAAGCAAGTTTTCTTGCATTTTGTTTTGTACTAAAAATCATCGAATTTAGCAATATTTTGACGTTAAATATCCCCTTTTCCTTTTAGTGATTTTAGCAAAATAGCATCGAATTAGGACGAATATTTTGCCGTTTTTCCACGTTTTTGTAAATTTTCAGTTTATTGGTATTAATTCATTAAATATACGATAAAAATTATGCAAACACATAATTGATTAGAAATTAACCTTAAATACTTCATTTTCAATCAACTATTTTTTCTCGGTAAAATACTGAGTAAGATATTGAAAAGGGGAGAAGTTCTGTTTTTATTGCGTATATCGACGTTTCAGCTGGATTATAGCGGTTTTACGTGTACATCTTCCATTGGTAATATAAACGGAAAATCAGGAACATTTTAGTTCATTCTAATGAAAACACATTGATTTTTATCATTTGTATTGGAAACAACATCTTTATATGTCTTTTCTAGAATCGAAATAATACAAAACCTCGCTTTATGATTTGAAGTATGATTTCCTCAAATTTGGAAAAATAGCGATTTTTCACGTTTTTCAAGTAGTGTGACATTATGTAAATATATTCGTTTTTACCAATATTTCGATACTGCTTCATGTTTTCTCACGATATGTGATTTGGCCTTCAAATCTCAGAATTTCGCAAATTTTGCATTTTTAAGCAAGTTTTCAATCAAAAAACCATCGAATTTAGCAATATTTTGACGTTTGTTATCCCCCTTTTCCTTTATGTGATTTAATAAAAATATCATCGAATTAGGCAATATTTTGCCGTTTTCCACGTTTTTGTGAATTTTCAGTTTATTTTTAATAATTCATTATATACACGATAAAAATGATGCAAACACATTATTGATTAGAAAATAACCTTAAATACTTCATTTTCAATCAACTATTTGTTTCTCGTTAAAATACTGAGTAAGATGATGAAAAGGGGAGAAGTTCTGTTTTTATTGCATATATCGACGTTTCAGCCGGATTAGAGCGGTTTTACGTGTACATTTTCCATTGGTAATATAAACGGAAAATCAGGAACATTTTAGTTAATTCTAATGAAAACACATTGATTTCTATCATTTGTATTGGAAACAACATCTTTATATGTCTTTTCTAGGATCTAAATAATACGAAACCTCGATAGATGATTTGAAGTTAAAATCCTCAAATTTGGTAATATAGCGATTTTTTCACGTTTTTCATGTATTGTGATTGTACGTAAATATATTAGTTTATACCAATATTACGATAATTCTTCATGTTTTCTCACGATATGTGATTTGGCTTTCAAATCTCAGAATTTCGCAAATTTTGCATTTTAAGCAAGTTTTCTTGCATTTTGTTTTGTACTAAAAATCATCGAATTTAGCAATATTTTGACGTTAAATATCCCCTTTTCCTTTTAGTGATTTTAGCAAAATATCATCGAATTAGGCCGAATATTTTGCCGTTTTTCCACGTTTTTGTAAATTTTCAGTTTATTGGTATTAATTCATTAAATATACGATAAAAATTATGCAAACACATAATTGATTAGAAATTAACCTTAAATACTTCATTTTCAATCAACTATTTGTTTCTCGGTAAAATACTGAGTAAGATATTGAAAAGGGGAGAAGTTCTGTTTTTATTGCGTATATCGACGTTTCAGCTGGATTATAGCGGTTTTACGTGTACATCTTCCATTGGTAATATAAACGGAAAATCAGGAACATTTTAGTTCATTCTAATGAAAACACATTGATTTTTATCATTTGTATTGGAAACAACATCTTTATATGTCTTTTCTAGAATCGAAATAAACAAAACCTCGCTTTATGATTTGAAGTATGATTTCCTCAAATTTGGAAAAATAGCGATTTTTCACGTTTTTCAAGTAGTGTGACATTATGTAAATATATTCGTTTTTACCAATATTTCGATACTGCTTCATGTTTTCTCACGATATGTGATTTGGCCTTCAAATCTCAGAATTTCGCAAATTTTGCATTTTTAAGCAAGTTTTCAATCAAAAAACCATCGAATTTAGCAATATTTTGACGTTTGTTATCCCCCTTTTCCTTTATGTGATTTAATAAAAATATCATCGAATTAGGCAATATTTTGCCGTTTTCCACGTTTTTGTGAATTTTCAGTTTATTTTTAATAATTCATATACACGATAAAAATGATGCAAACACAATTGATTAGAAAATAACCTTAAATACTTCATTTTCAATCAACTATTTGTTTCTCGTTAAAATACTGAGTAAGATGATGAAAAGGGGAGAAGTTCTGTTTTTATTGCATATATCGACGTTTCAGCCGGATTAGAGCGGTTTTACGTGTACATTTTCCATTGGTAATATAAACGGAAAATCAGGAACATTTTAGTTAATTCTAATGAAAACACATTGATTTCTATCATTTGTATTGGAAACAACATCTTTATATGTCTTTTCTAGGATCTAAATAATACGAAACCTCGATAGATGATTTGAAGTTAAAATCCTCAAATTTGGTAATATAGCGATTTTTTCACGTTTTTCATGTATTGTGATTGTACGTAAATATATTAGTTTATACCAATATTACGATAATTCTTCATGTTTTCTCACGATATGTGATTTGGCTTTCAAATCTCAGAATTTCGCAAATTTTGCATTTTAAGCAAGTTTTCTTGCATTTTGTTTTGTACTAAAAATCATCGAATTTAGCAATATTTTGACGTTAAATATCCCCTTTTCCTTTTAGTGATTTTAGCAAAATAGCATCGAATTAGGCCGAATATTTTGCCGTTTTTCCACGTTTTTGTAAATTTTCAGTTTATTGGTATTAATTCATTAAATATACGATAAAAATTATGCAAACACATAATTGATTAGAAATTAACCTTAAATACTTCATTTTCAATCAACTATTTGTTTCTCGGTAAAATACTGAGTAAGATATTGAAAAGGGGAGAAGTTCTGTTTTTATTGCGTATATCGACGTTTCAGCTGGATTATAGCGGTTTTACGTGTACATCTTCCATTGGTAATATAAACGGAAAATCAGGAACATTTTAGTTCATTCTAATGAAAACACATTGATTTTTATCATTTGTATTGGAAACAACATCTTTATATGTCTTTTCTAGAATCGAAATAATACAAAACCTCGCTTTATGATTTGAAGTATGATTTCCTCAAATTTGGAAAAATAGCGATTTTTCACGTTTTTCAAGTAGTGTGACATTATGTAAATATATTCGTTTTTACCAATATTTCGATACTGCTTCATGTTTTCTCACGATATGTGATTTGGCCTTCAAATCTCAGAATTTCGCAAATTTTGCATTTTTAAGCAAGTTTTCAATCAAAAAACCATCGAATTTAGCAATATTTTGACGTTTGTTATCCCCCTTTTCCTTTATGTGATTTAATAAAAATATCATCGAATTAGGCAATATTTTGCCGTTTTCCACGTTTTTGTGAATTTTCAGTTTATTTTTAATAATTCATTATATACACGATAAAAATGATGCAAACACATTATTGATTAGAAAATAACCTTAAATACTTCATTTTCAATCAACTATTTGTTTCTCGTTAAAATACTGAGTAAGATGATGAAAAGGGGAGAAGTTCTGTTTTTATTGCATATATCGACGTTTCAGCCGGATAGAGCGGTTTTACGTGTACATTTTCCATTGGTAATATAAACGGAAAATCAGGAACATTTTAGTTAATTCTAATGAAAACACATTGATTTCTATCATTTGTATTGGAAACAACATCTTTATATGTCTTTTCTAGGATCTAAATAATACGAAACCTCGATAGATGATTTGAAGTTAAAATCCTCAAATTTGGTAATATAGCGATTTTTTCACGTTTTTCATGTATTGTGATTGTACGTAAATATATTAGTTTACCAATATTACGATAATTCTTCATGTTTTCTCACGATATGTGATTTGGCTTTCAAATCTCAGAATTTCGCAAATTTTGCATTTTAAGCAAGTTTTCTTGCATTTTGTTTTGTACTAAAAATCATCGAATTTAGCAATATTTTGACGTTAAATATCCCCTTTTCCTTTTAGTGATTTTAGCAAAATAGCATCGAATTAGGACGAATATTTTGCCGTTTTTCCACGTTTTTGTAAATTTTCAGTTTATTGGTATTAATTCATTAAATATACGATAAAAATTATGCAAACACATAATTGATTAGAAATTAACCTTAAATACTTCATTTTCAATCAACTATTTGTTTCTCGGTAAAATACTGAGTAAGATATTGAAAAGGGGAGAAGTTCTGTTTTTATTGCGTATATCGACGTTTCAGCTGGATTATAGCGGTTTTACGTGTACATCTTCCATTGGTAATATAAACGGAAAATCAGGAACATTTTAGTTCATTCTAATGAAAACACATTGATTTTTATCATTTGTATTGGAAACAACATCTTTATATGTCTTTTCTAGAATCGAAATAATACAAAACCTCGCTTTATGATTTGAAGTATGATTTCCTCAAATTTGGAAAAATAGCGATTTTTCACGTTTTTCAAGTAGTGTGACATTATGTAAATATATTCGTTTTTACCAATATTTCGATACTGCTTCATGTTTTCTCACGATATGTGATTTGGCCTTCAAATCTCAGAATTTCGCAAATTTTGCATTTTTAAGCAAGTTTTCAATCAAAAAACCATCGAATTTAGCAATATTTTGACGTTTGTTATCCCCCTTTTCCTTTATGTGATTTAATAAAAATATCATCGAATTAGGCAATATTTTGCCGTTTTCCACGTTTTTGTGAATTTTCAGTTTATTTTTAATAATTCATTATATACACGATAAAAATGATGCAAACACATTATTGATTAGAAAATAACCTTAAATACTTCATTTTCAATCAACTATTTGTTTCTCGTTAAAATACTGAGTAAGATGATGAAAAGGGGAGAAGTTCTGTTTTTATTGCATATATCGACGTTTCAGCCGGATTAGAGCGGTTTTACGTGTACATTTTCCATTGGTAATATAAACGGAAAATCAGGAACATTTTAGTTAATTCTAATGAAAACACATTGATTTCTATCATTTGTATTGGAAACAACATCTTTATATGTCTTTTCTAGGATCTAAATAATACGAAACCTCGATAGATGATTTGAAGTTAAAATCCTCAAATTTGGTAATATAGCGATTTTTTCACGTTTTTCATGTATTGTGATTGTACGTAAATATATTAGTTTATACCAATATTACGATAATTCTTCATGTTTTCTCACGATATGTGATTTGGCTTTCAAATCTCAGAATTTCGCAAATTTTGCATTTTAAGCAAGTTTTCTTGCATTTTGTTTTGTACTAAAAATCATCGAATTTAGCAATATTTTGACGTTAAATATCCCCTTTTCCTTTTAGTGATTTTAGCAAAATATCATCGAATTAGGCCGAATATTTTGCCGTTTTTCCACGTTTTTGAATTTTCAGTTTATTGGTATTAATTCATTAAATATACGATAAAAATTATGCAAACACATAATTGATTAGAAATTAACCTTAAATACTTCATTTTCAATCAACTATTTGTTTCTCGGTAAAATACTGAGTAAGATATTGAAAAGGGGAGAAGTTCTGTTTTTATTGCGTATATCGACGTTTCAGCTGGATTATAGCGGTTTTACGTGTACATCTTCCATTGGTAATATAAACGGAAAATCAGGAACATTTTAGTTCATTCTAATGAAAACACATTGATTTTTATCATTTGTATTGGAAACAACATCTTTATATGTCTTTTCTAGAATCGAAATAATACAAAACCTCGCTTTATGATTTGAAGTATGATTTCCTCAAATTTGGAAAAATAGCGATTTTTCACGTTTTTCAAGTAGTGTGACATTATGTAAATATATTCGTTTTTACCAATATTTCGATACTGCTTCATGTTTTCTCACGATATGTGATTTGGCCTTCAAATCTCAGAATTTCGCAAATTTTGCATTTTTAAGCAAGTTTTCAATCAAAAAACCATCGAATTTAGCAATATTTTGACGTTTGTTATCCCCCTTTTCCTTTATGTGATTTAATAAAAATATCATCGAATTAGGCAATATTTTGCCGTTTTCCACGTTTTTGTGAATTTTCAGTTTATTTTTAATAATTCATTATATACACGATAAAAATGATGCAAACACATTATTGATTAGAAAATAACCTTAAATACTTCATTTTCAATCAACTATTTGTTTCTCGTTAAAATACTGAGTAAGATGATGAAAAGGGGAGAAGTTCTGTTTTTATTGCATATATCGACGTTTCAGCCGGATAGAGCGGTTTTACGTGTACATTTCCATTGGTAATATAAACGGAAAATCAGGAACATTTTAGTTAATTCTAATGAAAACACATTGATTTCTATCATTTGTATTGGAAACAACATCTTTATATGTCTTTTCTAGGATCTAAATAATACGAAACCTCGATAGATGATTTGAAGTTAAAATCCTCAAATTTGGTAATATAGCGATTTTTTCACGTTTTTCATGTATTGTGATTGTACGTAAATATATTAGTTTATACCAATATTACGATAATTCTTCATGTTTTCTCACGATATGTGATTTGGCTTTCAAATCTCAGAATTTCGCAAATTTTGCATTTTAAGCAAGTTTTCTTGCATTTTGTTTTGTACTAAAAATCATCGAATTTAGCAATATTTTGACGTTAAATATCCCCTTTTCCTTTTAGTGATTTTAGCAAAATAGCATCGAATTAGGACGAATATTTTGCCGTTTTTCCACGTTTTTGTAAATTTTCAGTTTATTGGTATTAATTCATTAAATATACGATAAAAATTATGCAAACACATAATTGATTAGAAATTAACCTTAAATACTTCATTTTCAATCAACTATTTGTTTCTCGGTAAAATACTGAGTAAGATATTGAAAAGGGGAGAAGTTCTGTTTTTATTGCGTATATCGACGTTTCAGCTGGATTATAGCGGTTTTACGTGTACATCTTCCATTGGTAATATAAACGGAAAATCAGGAACATTTTAGTTCATTCTAATGAAAACACATTGATTTTTATCATTTGTATTGGAAACAACATCTTTATATGTCTTTTCTAGAATCGAAATAATACAAAACCTCGCTTTATGATTTGAAGTATGATTTCCTCAAATTTGGAAAAATAGCGATTTTTCACGTTTTTCAAGTAGTGTGACATTATGTAAATATATTCGTTTTTACCAATATTTCGATACTGCTTCATGTTTTCTCACGATATGTGATTTGGCCTTCAAATCTCAGAATTTCGCAAATTTTGCATTTTTAAGCAAGTTTTCAATCAAAAAACCATCGAATTTAGCAATATTTTGACGTTTGTTATCCCCCTTTTCCTTTATGTGATTTAATAAAATATCATCGAATTAGGCAATATTTTGCCGTTTTCCACGTTTTTGTGAATTTTCAGTTTATTTTTAATAATTCATTATATACACGATAAAAATGATGCAAACACATTATTGATTAGAAAATAACCTTAAATACTTCATTTTCAATCAACTATTTGTTTCTCGTTAAAATACTGAGTAAGATGATGAAAAGGGGAGAAGTTCTGTTTTTATTGCATATATCGACGTTTCAGCCGGATTAGAGCGGTTTTACGTGTACATTTTCCATTGGTAATATAAACGGAAAATCAGGAACATTTTAGTTAATTCTAATGAAAACACATTGATTTCTATCATTTGTATTGGAAACAACATCTTTATATGTCTTTTCTAGGATCTAAATAATACGAAACCTCGATAGATGATTTGAAGTTAAAATCCTCAAATTTGGTAATATAGCGATTTTTTTCACGTTTTTCATGTATTGTGATTGTACGTAAATATATTAGTTTATACCAATATTACGATAATTCTTCATGTTTTCTCACGATATGTGATTTGGCTTTCAAATCTCAGAATTTCGCAAATTTTGCATTTTAAGCAAGTTTTCTTGCATTTTGTTTTGTACTAAAAATCATCGAATTTAGCAATATTTTGACGTTAAATATCCCCTTTTCCTTTTAGTGATTTTAGCAAAATATCATCGAATTAGGAATATTTTGCCGTTTTTCCACGTTTTTGTAAATTTTCAGTTTATTGGTATTAATTCATTAAATATACGATAAAAATTATGCAAACACATAATTGATTAGAAATTAACCTTAAATACTTCATTTTCAATCAACTATTTGTTTCTCGGTAAAATACTGAGTAAGATATTGAAAAGGGGAGAAGTTCTGTTTTTATTGCGTATATCGACGTTTCAGCTGGATTATAGCGGTTTTACGTGTACATCTTCCATTGGTAATATAAACGGAAAATCAGGAACATTTTAGTTCATTCTAATGAAAACACATTGATTTTTATCATTTGTATTGGAAACAACATCTTTATATGTCTTTTCTAGAATCGAAATAATACAAAACCTCGCTTTATG
Source organism: Procambarus clarkii (assembly GCF_040958095.1). Taxonomy (NCBI): domain Eukaryota; kingdom Metazoa; phylum Arthropoda; class Malacostraca; order Decapoda; family Cambaridae; genus Procambarus; species Procambarus clarkii. The sequence continues at coordinate 8,826 of NW_027190944.1, forward strand.
ATTTGAAGTATGATTTCCTCAAATTTGGAAAAATAGCGATTTTTCACGTTTTTCAAGTAGTGTGACATTATGTAAATATATTCGTTTTTACCAATATTTCGATACTGCTTCATGTTTTCTCACGATATGTGATTTGGCCTTCAAATCTCAGAATTTCGCAAATTTTGCATTTTTAAGCAAGTTTTCAATCAAAAAACCATCGAATTTAGCAATATTTTGACGTTTGTTATCCCCCTTTTCCTTTATGTGATTTAATAAAAATATCATCGAATTAGGCAATATTTTGCCGTTTTCCACGTTTTTGTGAATTTTCAGTTTATTTTTAATAATTCATTATAACACGATAAAAATGATGCAAACACATTATTGATTAGAAAATAACCTTAAATACTTCATTTTCAATCAACTATTTGTTTCTCGTTAAAATACTGAGTAAGATGATGAAAAGGGGAGAAGTTCTGTTTTTATTGCATATATCGACGTTTCAGCCGGATTAGAGCGGTTTTACGTGTACATTTTCCATTGGTAATATAAACGGAAAATCAGGAACATTTTAGTTAATTCTAATGAAAACACATTGATTTCTATCATTTGTATTGGAAACAACATCTTTATATGTCTTTTCTAGGATCTAAATAATACGAAACCTCGATAGATGATTTGAAGTTAAAATCCTCAAATTTGGTAATATAGCGATTTTTTCACGTTTTTCATGTATTGTGATTGTACGTAAATATATTAGTTTATACCAATATTACGATAATTCTTCATGTTTTCTCACGATATGTGATTTGGCTTTCAAATCTCAGAATTTCGCAAATTTTGCATTTTAAGCAAGTTTTCTTGCATTTTGTTTTGTACTAAAAATCATCGAATTTAGCAATATTTTGACGTTAAATATCCCCTTTTCCTTTTAGTGATTTTAGCAAAATATCATCGAATTAGGCCGAATATTTTGCCGTTTTTCCACGTTTTTGTAAATTTTCAGTTTATTGGTATTAATTCATTAAATATACGATAAAAATTATGCAAACACATAATTGATTAGAAATTAACCTTAAATACTTCATTTTCAATCAACTATTTGTTTCTCGGTAAAATACTGAGTAAGATATTGAAAAGGGGAGAAGTTCTGTTTTTATTGCGTATATCGACGTTTCAGCTGGATTATAGCGGTTTTACGTGTACATCTTCCATTGGTAATATAAACGGAAAATCAGGAACATTTTAGTTCATTCTAATGAAAACACATTGATTTTTATCATTTGTATTGGAAACAACATCTTTATATGTCTTTTCTAGAATCGAAATAATACAAAACCTCGCTTTATGATTTGAAGTATGATTTCCTCAAATTTGGAAAAATAGCGATTTTTCACGTTTTTCAAGTAGTGTGACATTATGTAAATATATTCGTTTTTACCAATATTTCGATACTGCTTCATGTTTTCTCACGATATGTGATTTGGCCTTCAAATCTCAGAATTTCGCAAATTTTGCATTTTTAAGCAAGTTTTCAATCAAAAAACCATCGAATTTAGCAATATTTTGACTGTGTATCCCCCTTTTCCTTTATGTGATTTAATAAAAATATCATCGAATTAGGCAATATTTTGCCGTTTTCCACGTTTTTGTGAATTTTCAGTTTATTTTTAATAATTCATTATATACACGATAAAAATGATGCAAACACATTATTGATTAGAAAATAACCTTAAATACTTCATTTTCAATCAACTATTTGTTTCTCGTTAAAATACTGAGTAAGATGATGAAAAGGGGAGAAGTTCTGTTTTTATTGCATATATCGACGTTTCAGCCGGATTAGAGCGGTTTTACGTGTACATTTTCCATTGGTAATATAAACGGAAAATCAGGAACATTTTAGTTAATTCTAATGAAAACACATTGATTTCTATCATTTGTATTGGAAACAACATCTTTATATGTCTTTTCTAGGATCTAAATAATACGAAACCTCGATAGATGATTTGAAGTTAAAATCCTCAAATTTGGTAATATAGCGATTTTTTCACGTTTTTCATGTATTGTGATTGTACGTAAATATATTAGTTTATACCAATATTACGATAATTCTTCATGTTTTCTCACGATATGTGATTTGGCTTTCAAATCTCAGAATTTCGCAAATTTTGCATTTTAAGCAAGTTTTCTTGCATTTTGTTTTGTACTAAAAATCATCGAATTTAGCAATATTTTGACGTTAAATATCCCCTTTTCCTTTTAGTGATTTTAGCAAAATAGCATCGAATTAGGACGAATATTTTGCCGTTTTTCCACGTTTTTGTAAATTTTCAGTTTATTGGTATTAATTCATTAAATATACGATAAAAATTATGCAAACACATAATTGATTAGAAATTAACCTTAAATACTTCATTTTCAATCAACTATTTGTTTCTCGGTAAAATACTGAGTAAGATATTGAAAAGGGGAGAAGTTCTGTTTTTATTGCGTATATCGACGTTTCAGCTGGATTATAGCGGTTTTACGTGTACATCTTCCATTGGTAATATAAACGGAAAATCAGGAACATTTTAGTTCATTCTAATGAAAACACATTGATTTTTATCATTTGTATTGGAAACAACATCTTTATATGTCTTTTCTAGAATCGAAATAATACAAAACCTCGCTTTATGATTTGAAGTATGATTTCCTCAAATTTGGAAAAATAGCGATTTTTCACGTTTTTCAAGTAGTGTGACATTATGTAAATATATTCGTTTTTACCAATATTTCGATACTGCTTCATGTTTTCTCACGATATGTGATTTGGCCTTCAAATCTCAGAATTTCGCAAATTTTGCATTTTTAAGCAAGTTTTCAATCAAAAAACCATCGAATTTAGCAATATTTTGACGTTTGTTATCCCCCTTTTCCTTTATGTGATTTAAAAAATATCATCGAATTAGGCAATATTTTGCCGTTTTCCACGTTTTTGTGAATTTTCAGTTTATTTTTAATAATTCATTATATACACGATAAAAATGATGCAAACACATTATTGATTAGAAAATAACCTTAAATACTTCATTTTCAATCAACTATTTGTTTCTCGTTAAAATACTGAGTAAGATGATGAAAAGGGGAGAAGTTCTGTTTTTATTGCATATATCGACGTTTCAGCCGGATTAGAGCGGTTTTACGTGTACATTTTCCATTGGTAATATAAACGGAAAATCAGGAACATTTTAGTTAATTCTAATGAAAACACATTGATTTCTATCATTTGTATTGGAAACAACATCTTTATATGTCTTTTCTAGGATCTAAATAATACGAAACCTCGATAGATGATTTGAAGTTAAAATCCTCAAATTTGGTAATATAGCGATTTTTTCACGTTTTTCATGTATTGTGATTGTACGTAAATATATTAGTTTATACCAATATTACGATAATTCTTCATGTTTTCTCACGATATGTGATTTGGCTTTCAAATCTCAGAATTTCGCAAATTTTGCATTTTAAGCAAGTTTTCTTGCATTTTGTTTTGTACTAAAAATCATCGAATTTAGCAATATTTTGACGTTAAATATCCCCTTTTCCTTTTAGTGATTTTAGCAAAATAGCATCGAATTAGGACGAATATTTTGCCGTTTTTCCACGTTTTTGTAAATTTTCAGTTTATTGGTATTAATTCATTAAATATACGATAAAAATTATGCAAACACATAATTGATTAGAAATTAACCTTAAATACTTCATTTTCAATCAACTATTTGTTTCTCGGTAAAATACTGAGTAAGATATTGAAAAGGGGAGAAGTTCTGTTTTTATTGCGTATATCGACGTTTCAGCTGGATTATAGCGGTTTTACGTGTACATCTTCCATTGGTAATATAAACGGAAAATCAGGAACATTTTAGTTCATTCTAATGAAAACACATTGATTTTTATCATTTGTATTGGAAACAACATCTTTATATGTCTTTTCTAGAATCGAAATAATAAAAACCTCGCTTTATGATTTGAAGTATGATTTCCTCAAATTTGGAAAAATAGCGATTTTTCACGTTTTTCAAGTAGTGTGACATTATGTAAATATATTCGTTTTTACCAATATTTCGATACTGCTTCATGTTTTCTCACGATATGTGATTTGGCCTTCAAATCTCAGAATTTCGCAAATTTTGCATTTTTAAGCAAGTTTTCAATCAAAAAACCATCGAATTTAGCAATATTTTGACGTTTGTTATCCCCCTTTTCCTTTATGTGATTTATAAAAATATCATCGAATTAGGCAATATTTTGCCGTTTTCCACGTTTTTGTGAATTTTCAGTTTATTTTTAATAATTCATTATTACACGATAAAAATGATGCAAACACATTATTGATTAGAAAATAACCTTAAATACTTCATTTTCAATCAACTATTTGTTTCTCGTTAAAATACTGAGTAAGATGATGAAAAGGGGAGAAGTTCTGTTTTTATTGCATATATCGACGTTTCAGCCGGATAGAGCGGTTTTACGTGTACATTTTCCATTGGTAATATAAACGGAAAATCAGGAACATTTTAGTTAATTCTAATGAAAACACATTGATTTCTATCATTTGTATTGGAAACAACATCTTTATATGTCTTTTCTAGGATCTAAATAATACGAAACCTCGATAGATGATTTGAAGTTAAAATCCTCAAATTTGGTAATATAGCGATTTTTTTCACGTTTTTCATGTATTGTGATTGTACGTAAATATATTAGTTTATACCAATATTACGATAATTCTTCATGTTTTCTCACGATATGTGATTTGGCTTTCAAATCTCAGAATTTCGCAAATTTTGCATTTTAAGCAAGTTTTCTTGCATTTTGTTTTGTACTAAAAATCATCGAATTTAGCAATATTTTGACGTTAAATATCCCCTTTTCCTTTTAGTGATTTTAGCAAAATATCATCGAATTAGGCCGAATATTTTGCCGTTTTTCCACGTTTTTGTAAATTTTCAGTTTATTGGTATTAATTCATTAAATATACGATAAAAATTATGCAAACACATAATTGATTAGAAATTAACCTTAAATACTTCATTTTCAATCAACTATTTGTTTCTCGGTAAAATACTGAGTAAGATATTGAAAAGGGGAGAAGTTCTGTTTTTATTGCGTATATCGACGTTTCAGCTGGATTATAGCGGTTTTACGTGTACATCTTCCATTGGTAATATAAACGGAAAATCAGGAACATTTTAGTTCATTCTAATGAAAACACATTGATTTTTATCATTTGTATTGGAAACAACATCTTTATATGTCTTTTCTAGAATCGAAATAATACAAAACCTCGCTTTATGATTTGAAGTATGATTTCCTCAAATTTGGAAAAATAGCGATTTTTCACGTTTTTCAAGTAGTGTGACATTATGTAAATATATTCGTTTTTACCAATATTTCGATACTGCTTCATGTTTTCTCACGATATGTGATTTGGCCTTCAAATCTCAGAATTTCGCAAATTTTGCATTTTTAAGCAAGTTTTCAATCAAAAAACCATCGAATTTAGCAATATTTTGACGTTTGTTATCCCCCTTTTCCTTTATGTGATTTAATAAAAATATCATCGAATTAGGCAATATTTTGCCGTTTTCCACGTTTTTGTGAATTTTCAGTTTATTTTTAATAATTCATTTATACACGATAAAAATGATGCAAACACATTATTGATTAGAAAATAACCTTAAATACTTCATTTTCAATCAACTATTTGTTTCTCGTTAAAATACTGAGTAAGATGATGAAAAGGGGAGAAGTTCTGTTTTTATTGCATATATCGACGTTTCAGCCGGATTAGAGCGGTTTTACGTGTACATTTTCCATTGGTAATATAAACGGAAAATCAGGAACATTTTAGTTAATTCTAATGAAAACACATTGATTTCTATCATTTGTATTGGAAACAACATCTTTATATGTCTTTTCTAGGATCTAAATAATACGAAACCTCGATAGATGATTTGAAGTTAAAATCCTCAAATTTGGTAATATAGCGATTTTTTTCACGTTTTTCATGTATTGTGATTGTACGTAAATATATTAGTTTATACCAATATTACGATAATTCTTCATGTTTTCTCACGATATGTGATTTGGCTTTCAAATCTCAGAATTTCGCAAATTTTGCATTTTAAGCAAGTTTTCTTGCATTTTGTTTTGTACTAAAAATCATCGAATTTAGCAATATTTTGACGTTAAATATCCCCTTTTCCTTTTAGTGATTTTAGCAAAATAGCATCGAATTAGGACGAATATTTTGCCGTTTTTCCACGTTTTTGTAAATTTTCAGTTTATTGGTATTAATTCATTAAATATACGATAAAAATTATGCAACACATAATTGATTAGAAATTAACCTTAAATACTTCATTTTCAATCAACTATTTGTTTCTCGGTAAAATACTGAGTAAGATATTGAAAAGGGGAGAAGTTCTGTTTTTATTGCGTATATCGACGTTTCAGCTGGATTATAGCGGTTTTACGTGTACATCTTCCATTGGTAATATAAACGGAAAATCAGGAACATTTTAGTTCATTCTAATGAAAACACATTGATTTTTATCATTTGTATTGGAAACAACATCTTTATATGTCTTTTCTAGAATCGAAATAATACAAAACCTCGCTTTATGATTTGAAGTATGATTTCCTCAAATTTGGAAAAATAGCGATTTTTCACGTTTTTCAGTAGTGTGACATTATGTAAATATATTCGTTTTTACCAATATTTCGATACTGCTTCATGTTTTCTCACGATATGTGATTTGGCCTTCAAATCTCAGAATTTCGCAAATTTTGCATTTTTAAGCAAGTTTTCAATCAAAAAACCATCGAATTTAGCAATATTTTGACGTTTGTTATCCCCCTTTTCCTTTATGTGATTTAATAAAAATATCATCGAATTAGGCAATATTTTGCCGTTTTCCACGTTTTTGTGAATTTTCAGTTTATTTTTAATAATTCATTATATACACGATAAAAATGATGCAAACACATTATTGATTAGAAAATAACCTTAAATACTTCATTTTCAATCAACTATTTGTTTCTCGTTAAAATACTGAGTAAGATGATGAAAAGGGGAGAAGTTCTGTTTTTATTGCATATATCGACGTTTCAGCCGGATAGAGCGGTTTTACGTGTACATTTTCCATTGGTAATATAAACGGAAAATCAGGAACATTTTAGTTAATTCTAATGAAAACACATTGATTTCTATCATTTGTATTGGAAACAACATCTTTATATGTCTTTTCTAGGATCTAAATAATACGAAACCTCGATAGATGATTTGAAGTTAAAATCCTCAAATTTGGTAATATAGCGATTTTTTCACGTTTTTCATGTATTGTGATTGTACGTAAATATATTAGTTTACACCAATATTACGATAATTCTTCATGTTTTCTCACGATATGTGATTTGGCTTTCAAATCTCAGAATTTCGCAAATTTTGCATTTTAAGCAAGTTTTCTTGCATTTTGTTTTGTACTAAAAATCATCGAATTTAGCAATATTTTGACGTTAAATATCCCCTTTTCCTTTTAGTGATTTTAGCAAAATAGCATCGAATTAGGACGAATATTTTGCCGTTTTTCCACGTTTTTGTAAATTTTCAGTTTATTGGTATTAATTCATTAAATATACGATAAAAATTATGCAAACACATAATTGATTAGAAATTAACCTTAAATACTTCATTTTCAATCAACTATTTGTTTCTCGGTAAAATACTGAGTAAGATATTGAAAAGGGGAGAAGTTCTGTTTTTATTGCGTATATCGACGTTTCAGCTGGATTATAGCGGTTTTACGTGTACATCTTCCATTGGTAATATAAACGGAAAATCAGGAACATTTTAGTTCATTCTAATGAAAACACATTGATTTTTATCATTTGTATTGGAAACAACATCTTTATATGTCTTTTCTAGAATCGAAATAATACAAAACCTCGCTTTATGATTTGAAGTATGATTTCCTCAAATTTGGAAAAATAGCGATTTTTCACGTTTTTCAAGTAGTGTGACATTATGTAAATATATTCGTTTTTACCAATATTTCGATACTGCTTCATGTTTTCTCACGATATGTGATTTGGCCTTCAAATCTCAGAATTTCGCAAATTTTGCATTTTTAAGCAAGTTTTCAAAAAAAACCATCGAATTTAGCAATATTTTGACGTTTGTTATCCCCCTTTTCCTTTATGTGATTTAATAAAAATATCATCGAATTAGGCAATATTTTGCCGTTTTCCACGTTTTTGTGAATTTTCAGTTTATTTTTAATAATTCATTATATACACGATAAAAATGATGCAAACACATTATTGATTAGAAAATAACCTTAAATACTTCATTTTCAATCAACTATTTGTTTCTCGTTAAAATACTGAGTAAGATGATGAAAAGGGGAGAAGTTCTGTTTTTATTGCATATATCGACGTTTCAGCCGGATTAGAGCGGTTTTACGTGTACATTTTCCATTGGTAATATAAACGGAAAATCAGGAACATTTTAGTTAATTCTAATGAAAACACATTGATTTCTATCATTTGTATTGGAAACAACATCTTTATATGTCTTTTCTAGGATCTAAATAATACGAAACCTCGATAGATGATTTGAAGTTAAAATCCTCAAATTTGGTAATATAGCGATTTTTTTCACGTTTTTCATGTATTGTGATTGTACGTAAATATATTAGTTTATACCAATATTACGATAATTCTTCATGTTTTCTCACGATATGTGATTTGGCTTTCAAATCTCAGAATTTCGCAAATTTTGCATTTTAAGCAAGTTTTCTTGCATTTTGTTTTGTACTAAAAATCATCGAATTTAGCAATATTTTGACGTTAAATATCCCCTTTTCCTTTTAGTGATTTTAGCAAAATATCATCGAATTAGGACGAATATTTTGCCGTTTTTCCACGTTTTTGTAAATTTTCAGTTTATTGGTATTAATTCATTAAATATACGATAAAAATTATGCAAACACATAATTGATTAGAAATTAACCTTAAATACTTCATTTTCAATCAACTATTTGTTTCTCGGTAAAATACTGAGTAAGATATTGAAAAGGGGAGAAGTTCTGTTTTTATTGCGTATATCGACGTTTCAGCTGGATTATAGCGGTTTTACGTGTACATCTTCCATTGGTAATATAAACGGAAAATCAGGAACATTTTAGTTCATTCTAATGAAAACACATTGATTTTTATCATTTGTATTGGAAACAACATCTTTATATGTCTTTTCTAGAATCGAAATAATACAAAACCTCGCTTTATGATTTGAAGTATGATTTCCTCAAATTTGGAAAAATAGCGATTTTTCACGTTTTTCAAGTAGTGTGACATTATGTAAATATATTCGTTTTTACCAATATTTCGATACTGCTTCATGTTTTCTCACGATATGTGATTTGGCCTTCAAATCTCAGAATTTCGCAAATTTTGCATTTTTAAGCAAGTTTTCAATCAAAAAATCATCGAATTTAGCAATATTTTGACGTTTGTTATCCCCCTTTTCCTTTATGTGATTTAATAAAAATATCATCGAATTAGGCAATATTTTGCCGTTTTCCACGTTTTTGTGAATTTTCAGTTTATTTTTAATAATTCATTATATACACGATAAAAATGATGCAAACACATTATTGATTAGAAAATAACCTTAAATACTTCATTTTCAATCAACTATTTGTTTCTCGTTAAAATACTGAGTAAGATGATGAAAAGGGGAGAAGTTCTGTTTTTATTGCATATATCGACGTTTCAGCCGGATTAGAGCGGTTTTACGTGTACATTTTCCATTGGTAATATAAACGGAAAATCAGGAACATTTTAGTTAATTCTAATGAAAACACATTGATTTCTATCATTTGTATTGGAAACAACATCTTTATATGTCTTTTCTAGGATCTAAATAATACGAAACCTCGATAGATGATTTGAAGTTAAAATCCTCAAATTTGGTAATATAGCGATTTTTTCACGTTTTTCATGTATTGTGATTGTACGTAAATATATTAGTTTACACCAATATTACGATAATTCTTCATGTTTTCTCACGATATGTGATTTGGCTTTCAAATCTCAGAATTTCGCAAATTTTGCATTTTAAGCAAGTTTTCTTGCATTTTGTTTTGTACTAAAAATCATCGAATTTAGCAATATTTTGACGTTAAATATCCCCTTTTCCTTTTAGTGATTTTAGCAAAATAGCATCGAATTAGGACGAATATTTTGCCGTTTTTCCACGTTTTTGTAAATTTTCAGTTTATTGGTATTAATTCATTAAATATACGATAAAAATTATGCAAACACATAATTGATTAGAAATTAACCTTAAATACTTCATTTTCAATCAACTATTTGTTTCTCGGTAAAATACTGAGTAAGATATTGAAAAGGGGAGAAGTTCTGTTTTTATTGCGTATATCGACGTTTCAGCTGGATTATAGCGGTTTTACGTGTACATCTTCCATTGGTAATATAAACGGAAAATCAGGAACATTTTAGTTCATTCTAATGAAAACACATTGATTTTTATCATTTGTATTGGAAACAACATCTTTATATGTCTTTTCTAGAATCGAAATAATACAAAACCTCGCTTTATGATTTGAAGTATGATTTCCTCAAATTTGGAAAAATAGCGATTTTTCACGTTTTTCAAGTAGTGTGACATTATGTAAATATATTCGTTTTTACCAATATTTCGATACTGCTTCATGTTTTCTCACGATATGTGATTTGGCCTTCAAATCTCAGAATTTCGCAAATTTTGCATTTTTAAGCAAGTTTTCAATCAAAAAACCATCGAATTTAGCAATATTTTGACGTTTGTTATCCCCCTTTTCCTTTATGTGATTTAATAAAAATATCATCGAATTAGGCAATATTTTGCCGTTTTCCACGTTTTTGTGAATTTTCAGTTTATTTTTAATAATTCATTATATACACGATAAAAATGATGCAAACACATTATTGATTAGAAAATAACCTTAAATACTTCATTTTCAATCAACTATTTGTTTCTCGTTAAAATACTGAGTAAGATGATGAAAAGGGGAGAAGTTCTGTTTTTATTGCATATATCGACGTTTCAGCCGGATAGAGCGGTTTTACGTGTACATTTTCCATTGGTAATATAAACGGAAAATCAGGAACATTTTAGTTAATTCTAATGAAAACACATTGATTTCTATCATTTGTATTGGAAACAACATCTTTATATGTCTTTTCTAGGATCTAAATAATACGAAACCTCGATAGATGATTTGAAGTTAAAATCCTCAAATTTGGTAATATAGCGATTTTTTCACGTTTTTCATGTATTGTGATTGTACGTAAATATATTAGTTTATACCAATATTACGATAATTCTTCATGTTTTCTCACGATATGTGATTTGGCTTTCAAATCTCAGAATTTCGCAAATTTTGCATTTTAAGCAAGTTTTCTTGCATTTTGTTTTGTACTAAAAATCATCGAATTTAGCAATATTTTGACGTTAAATATCCCCTTTTCCTTTTAGTGATTTTAGCAAAATATCATCGAATTAGGACGAATATTTTGCCGTTTTTCCACGTTTTTGTAAATTTTCAGTTTATTGGTATTAATTCATTAAATATACGATAAAAATTATGCAAACACATAATTGATTAGAAATTAACCTTAAATACTTCATTTTCAATCAACTATTTGTTTCTCGGTAAAATACTGAGTAAGATATTGAAAAGGGGAGAAGTTCTGTTTTTATTGCGTATATCGACGTTTCAGCTGGATTATAGCGGTTTTACGTGTACATCTTCCATTGGTAATATAAACGGAAAATCAGGAACATTTTAGTTCATTCTAATGAAAACACATTGATTTTTATCATTTGTATTGGAAACAACATCTTTATATGTCTTTTCTAGAATCGAAATAATACAAAACCTCGCTTTATGATTTGAAGTATGATTTCCTCAAATTTGGAAAAATAGCGATTTTTCACGTTTTTCAAGTAGTGTGACATTATGTAAATATATTCGTTTTTACCAATATTTCGATACTGCTTCATGTTTTCTCACGATATGTGATTTGGCCTTCAAATCTCAGAATTTCGCAAATTTTGCATTTTTAAGCAAGTTTTCAATCAAAAAACCATCGAATTTAGCAATATTTTGACGTTTGTTATCCCCCTTTTCCTTTATGTGATTTAATAAAAATATCATCGAATTAGGCAATATTTTGCCGTTTTCCACGTTTTTGTGAATTTTCAGTTTATTTTTAATAATTCATTATATACGATAAAAATGATGCAAACACATTATTGATTAGAAAATAACCTTAAATACTTCATTTTCAATCAACTATTTGTTTCTCGTTAAAATACTGAGTAAGATGATGAAAAGGGGAGAAGTTCTGTTTTTATTGCATATATCGACGTTTCAGCCGGATTAGAGCGGTTTTACGTGTACATTTTCCATTGGTAATATAAACGGAAAATCAGGAACATTTTAGTTAATTCTAATGAAAACACATTGATTTCTATCATTTGTATTGGAAACAACATCTTTATATGTCTTTTCTAGGATCTAAATAATACGAAACCTCGATAGATGATTTGAAGTTAAAATCCTCAAATTTGGTAATATAGCGATTTTTTCACGTTTTTCATGTATTGTGATTGTACGTAAATATATTAGTTTATACCAATATTACGATAATTCTTCATGTTTTCTCACGATATGTGATTTGGCTTTCAAATCTCAGAATTTCGCAAATTTTGCATTTTAAGCAAGTTTTCTTGCATTTTGTTTTGTACTAAAAATCATCGAATTTAGCAATATTTTGACGTTAAATATCCCCTTTTCCTTTTAGTGATTTTAGCAAAATAGCATCGAATTAGGACGAATATTTTGCCGTTTTTCCACGTTTTTGTAAATT